>NC_083478.1:19520466-19562966 GCF_030014155.1 Tachysurus vachellii
ATGCCAGAGCCTCCTGTACACTGGGCCAGGAAAAGAGAGAGGAAGCTAAGGTCAGAAACAGACATTGTGTCAGGAGGAAACAGTTTGAGAGAGACAGACAGACCCTGCTGGGAGCCATATCTACTTCTCCATCCCTTTCTATGTGTCTGCGTTTCGGTTTTGCATAATATCCAAACATTTTAATTACTTGGATGACATTACAAGAATTCAGGAAGTTCACAAATATACATTTCCTTGATGATTAGCACCCTGCTGTGTCAGAATCCTGCTTTAATTACATTCAACCGTGACAGTTAGCTTTAGGCGTAGTGCTATGCTAACTCTGTACTGCGCCTCAGACAATCAGTGGCTGAAAAAAGTGAAATAACTTCCGTCAAATTGCGTTCACGTAACCCTTGCTCCCTAACTGTCCTGTTAGCAAAGCATGCTGTCAGTTTCTGGAGAAAAAAACAAGCAGACAGAACTCCACATCTCATCGCTGATTTTTTTAACCACACCGTGTTAAATGCTAGCCTTCCTTAGGTTGTATTAATTTACTAGCTAACAGTTAAACCATACACTCACTCACTCACTCACTCACTCACTCACTCACTCCCTCATCTTCTACCGCTTATCCGAAATACCTCGGGTCACGGGGAACCTGTGCCTATCTCAGGCGTCATCGGGCATCAAGGCAGGATACATCCTGGACGGAGTGCCAACCCATCGCAGGCACACACACACACACACACTCTCATTCACTCACACACTACGGACAATTTTCCAGAGATGCCAATCAACCTACCATGCATGTCTCTGGACCGGGGGAGGAAACCGGAGTACCCGGAGGAAACCCCTGAGACACGGGGAGAACATGCAAACTCCACACACACAAGGCGGAGGCGGGAATCGAACCCCGACCCTGGAGGTGTGAGGCGAACGTGCTAACCACTAAGCCACCGTGCCACCCTTAACCATACACATAATACATAATTGTATTATGATAGCTACCGCTTTTTATCCTTGCCCTAACTTGTTTATAATAAAAGATATAGCCTTGTGAAAAATTTGCTGTGATTTTATCATGTCAGTATGTTATTGTGTTGGTGAAGTACAAAGTGTGATGAGCTGCTGCGAGGGATCCCCACACCAGATTTTACTTAGCAACCGCAAGAGACTACACAGGCTCCTTCGTCATTATGTCAGAGTAGAAGTGAGGTGGGAGTTCGGGAAGGAGATGAGTGTTGAGAAAATGCATTTGTGCACAGAAAGTGTGTGTTACCATGTCACTCTCTCCTTCAGCTGCTGAATTTCATCCTCTGCACAGCGAATCAGGCTCTCTGTCTCCGTAATGCGCGAATCTTTCTCTCCCATCAGTCGAGAGCAGTCTGAATTCAAATTCTGCAGAAACACAGACCTTGGCTACTTCGACGGTCTACGTTTGTCTATAAACGTAATACAACGTACTGAAAAGAATAAGATTTCAATACTTATAGATGTCGTTACTGAGTCAGGAGTAGAAATATCTCGATTGAAACAAATAGTGAGCCGAGTGTCAGTGCAGAATGACTGCCATTTTTCTTTATCACACCCCGTGACAGGGTCTTATACGCACTGACTGCTCACATGCTAATGTGCTTCTTATTAGCTTATTAGCCTGACAAATGTCTAGCAGGAATGGATATTCATTTCACTGAGTCACACCGCTGTTTAAAGATCACAAGATCATGAAGGATAGCAGAAGCAGGAACAAGCTCTGGTATTAAACTGAGAAAAAAAAGTGAGCATCGTTTAAACGTTTTCAACCAATTTAAGAAATATACAGACCTCTAACTCCGTGACTCTGACCTCCAGGCTGGACGTCTTCTCGCATTCGGACGTCAGCTGCACTTTTAAACTCTCAAGCTTGTCATTTAAGCTCTAGGAAGAAAAACTAATTGGAGTATTAAAGGTTTTTGCAATAATATATACAAAAAAAAAACTACTCAACAATGTAGCACCACTTCTAGACCGAATAGATAGGATGTGAGCTGCCAGCTTATTATACCGGATACTGGATTTAATACATTTTATCTTGGTAGCTCAAGGCTTTAGGCTCGATGTTTAATCAGAATGACATGAGTTTAAATATCCAGCTCCTCCAACGTGCTTCTGCTCAACCTTTAACCTTCTCTGCTTTATCTATCAACTAATAAAGTTATGCAGTCTTTTTCTTTTAGAGAATCTCTGCTTCTCCTGGTTACTAATCAAAAGGTCTTGGGTTCAAGCCCCAGCACTGCCAAGCTGACACTGTGGGCAAGGCCCTTAACCCTATATACTCCAGGGGGGGTTGTATCATGGCTGACCCTGGACTCTGACCTCAGCTTCTTTACAAACTGGGATATGCAAAGAAATGTGACAAATAAAGGCTACTTTTACTTCTATCCAGATATATCCAATGTAGTTCTCTTGTCTTTGAGAACATCTTACCTTCACCTGGTTTTGGTGCGCCATATTCTCTGTACTCATCTGAAACCTCATGGATGCTGTCTCCTCATGTGCCACATCTCTCTCACTCTCAGATTTCTCCAGCATCTCCTTGAGCTCCAGTAAAGTTTCAGGAAGCTTCTCCATTTGTAGGAGCTCCTCTCGCAAACTGGCGTTCTCCTGCCGCAGAGCGGCCATGCTGGCATTCAGGCGATGTGTTTCATGCTTGCCCCGCTCCTCCAGCTCATGGACCAGGGTGCTCTGGGCTGCCCAGCGTTTTTGAGCTTCCTCCCGTTCTGCTGTCAGCTTGCAGATGGTCAGTCCCAGCTCAGCCATCTCCGTGTTTGCTTTGTGGTGTCCCTCTCTGCTCTCGGCGTTCTCCATAACCAGTTGTTCATTATGGGTCTTTAGTACAGCCAGGTCGTCTTGAGCTGCAGCGAACTCAGCTGATATTTTAGCAAACGCACATCTTTCTGTGTCAAGCTGAATTGATATCGACTCCATGTGCTGCTTGGACTGTAGAAGTTCTTTGATGTGAATTCGGTTCTGCTCCTCAGCTTGCTTTTTAAGATGCTCTGTCAAAGTCTGCAGCTCTAGCCTAGATGCCTCTGTGATTTCCAGCTTAGTCTGGATCTTTAATTTCTCCTCCTCAGAAAAGAGCAGCTTGGCCTTTAAGTCCATCACTTCCTCTTGAAGCCTGGACACTTCTTTCCCATTGAAGATCAGCTGCTCCTCCAGTATTGCTACTTTTGAGGCCATGTCCTTGGCTTCCTTTGTACGGCAGGCATTCATCTCCAGCTGAGCTTTTTCCACCGCTGTCCTCTGGACCTCCAACCTTTCCATCATATCCCTCTGCTTCTCCAAGGCTTGCTCTGCATCCGCCTTCCCTGCTGCCAGCTCTTCCTCCTGGGCTTCCAGTTCATCTAATCTTTCTTGAAGCTCCTCACAAAGCTTCTCTCTGTCTTCCAGCTGGGAGTTTTGTTCCTTTAGCTGTAAATGGAGGTTTTCCTCATTATATCTTGCCACCTCTAGGCTATGCTCTAGATCCCTGATCTGGTCGGTAAGTTTGCGTAGTTCTTCCTGTACTGCAGTGAGTGCATCTGTACTCTTTAAGTTCTCCTGCCTGAGATCTGTGTTCTCCTGCTCCAACTTGTGGACTACACTTTCCGACTCCTTAACCTGCATGATGGTTTTCTGGAGCTTCTCATCCAGACTGCGATTCTCCTCACGCATCTGCTGTTCTCGCTCATCCACTGTCACTTTAGCATCATTAAGTTGACCTCTGAGCTGCTTTTCGGATGCCCTGAGACCAGCCAGTTCATTTTCTAATGAAACCTTGCTTTCCATCAGCTGCTTCTTGGTTTCCTCATTGATCTTAACTGTCTGGAGGAGTTTGTTGTTCAGCTCTGTGAGACTGGTCTTGTATTCGTCTATCATCTTAGCCTGATCTTTGATGCGTGTCTCCAGCGTTACTGTACTCCCGCTCAGACCCTGTTTCTCTGCTGCAATCTTCTCAGCTTCAGCCTCCAAATTCTGGATCTTCTTCACACTGGAAATAAGTTCAGTTTCTTTACCCTTGAGTTGTGACTTCAGTTTTTGCACCTGTCCTTCTAGGCTTACTTTTAAAGAGCTCAACGTTTTCTGCAGCACCTCTCTCTCCTCCAAAGCCCTTTTCTTCTCTTCAGAAGCCTGTTGCTCCATCGCCTGCAGACAGCACTGAAGGTCTTGCAGGTCTTTCTGAAGACTGCTCGCTTCCTTCTCTCTCACTGACAGGTCCTCCTGGAGTTTATCCATGGCATTACGTTGTTCTTCAGCCTGCTTCATCAACTTTGTACCCTTCTCTGTTAAAGCGGCCATTTTAGTTTCTCCATCTCTCAGGGCTTGCTCTTTTATTCTGAGCTCTTCAGCGAGACGTTCAGCCTGCATCCTTTTCTCTTCACCAAGTGCTAGTGCTTCTATCCTGCCTTTCTCTGCTTCCTTCAGTCCATCCAGGAGTTCATGGATCTTTTGGGCAGAGTCAAATTGGCTTGCTGTTTTCTGCCCCTTCTCCTCAAGCACACCATCTAGTTTAGTCATTAGTTCCTGGTTTCTTTTTTCTGCAGCAGTTAACTTCTCCTGAATGTTCTGATTTGCTGCTTCTTTAACAGCCTCACGTCCCTTCAGGACCTCCAGATCTTGGGCTAGTGTCCGTTCCCTCTCTGCCAGCACCTCCAACTTAAGCTGAAGCTCCTGATGGTTAGACTGAGCTGCTAATGAAATGTCCAGCTGCCTCTGAAGTGTGGACACCACGTCACGTAGCTCTGTGGCCTCGCTGCCAAGCTGCTGAACATGCTCCACAAGCTCCCGCTGTTTCAGCTCAGACTGATCCAGCTCCAGACGAAGCTCGTCCATGGTGGTGATTGCAGAATCGGACAACGGGTCTGCAGATTCACTTAGCAAGCTATGTTCAAACTCTGGACTGCAGAGAAACTCTGGGGCCTGAGAGACCGATGGTACAAAACAAACAGTTGTTGATCAAATACTGCTCTATAGAGAATAACAAAACTTTGACTAAAGCTATCTGGAGAAAAAGAAAAAGAATTCCTATCAAAGGCACTGGTTCCCAAACCCAGGAGTAACCCTGATCAGGACATTTCCTAGATACAGTACATCAATTACCTAATTACTTCTAACCTTAAAGTCTAATGATGGGAAGATTGTAAGTTTAAATACCACAACCACCAAGCTATCACTGTTGATTCACTGAGCAAGACCCTGAACCCTAAAATTGCTCAATTGCCACTTTATTAATTTGCATAAGAGCAACAGCCAAATGAGTAAATGTAAATCTACAGAGCTAATCCGTGGCAAGGATTGAAAATCATCGTCCTTAAAGAAAAATGAGAAGAAGTTTGGTAACTCCTGCCATCTACTGGAAACATGCAGTAGTGCTTTCTATAAATTCTTTTCATTTGTTAACCTTCTCTTCAGTCTTGGTACAATTCCGGTGTTAATTCTTGCTCTAAAGCACATCACCTGTGAATACGAGCTGGCCAGGCTGTTAATGCTGGAGCTGCGGCTCGGCACTTTCCACACGTGGTTTGGAGAGTTGCTCGTTCCCAGAGTCCTCCTGTGAGCACACATTTAAGAATCGCACACAAAAACACGAACATTCTAGAATAGAATAGGTTCTAGCATTCTCAAGCTGCTATGTAAAATTCTGTACACTGTTATGTGTTTTGTCGTATTGTGCATATAGGATGGACCGATGCTGCACACGACTGACGTCACTACCCTAATGTGTGATTGTATATTGGGTCATAAGCTCTGTTTACCTTGCAAAAGTGGGCCAGGCTGAATCAAGGTCGTGACCCCGGGACGCCACGTCAAACTGGACTTCGTTGAGCTCGTAAAGAGAGTTAATAATGTCCGCACTGAGATGGGGCTTCGGAAAGGGACTCCGGGAATAATACCAGTCGCTACAGAATAAACACACGTTATCAGTATTGTGTGTATGAGTCAATCGGGTACAGTTCCACCTGTGAGATAAAACTTCCTCACAGCATAATTTCACCCAAAAAAATCATTTAATGACTTCAAAATGATTTTCATGGTGATGTTATTGCCCTACAAGCTTATATAAATATATATATATATATATATATACGTATATATATATATATATATATATATATATATACGTATATATATATATATATATATATATATATATATATATATATATATATATATATATATATATATATATATATATATATATATATAATGTAGTTATTAAGGTATAAAGGTAATTATAGAAATGGAATAACAACACAAAAACTGGAAGCATGTTTATTGTGAATAATTCTGTGCATAAGTAAATGTCCAATAGTCTAAAAGCATTAGTAAAAAATCTTGTTTTTTCCCCTAAACGAATACAATTACAGATGATATTCCTTTCAAGCACATAGAGTAAACCAAAGAAATATCTACACAAATTTCACAGTATTGATGATATCTCCTTTTTTGCATTTTTGAGTCTTGAGCTGGAATAAACGCCACAGATTCGATTCACTATTTACAATATTGTTATTTCCGATAAGCAAAAAAACTAAAATCCAGATTTACAATATAGTTTCAGACTTTTGGACTGCATTTAAAGTCATTTTAAAAAAAAAGTATATTTGTGCTACAGCTAAGTCAGCGACGACCCAAAAACATACTAGAAGCAGCCACAAATGAGCAGAACGGTGTCACATACACGACATAACCACGTACCATTTCGAGCCATACGCACATATTCGATTGTTTACGCACATGAACCTACTGAACTATCAACATGTGAAAAGGGCAGCTTCCACTCCTGACACGGTTCTAAAGAAATAGGGAAATTATTTTAAAGAAGTACAACTTGCACCGGGAAGAGAAATTACCAACACCAAAACAATGAAAATGATCGCTTGTGTAAACCTGATCATTTACAGGAACAAAAACAAACAAACAAAAAAAAAAGTGAAGCGAGTGCATGTGAATTTAAATGTAACACAGAGTGAGGTTACCTGGTGACCCGTTGGTTCATGAGGCACTGCTGAAGCGTGTCAGCTAACCGCTGGTGCACCAGAGAGTATCGGATAAACGCTCGACCTTTTCCCAGCGATGTTTTTAGCTGAGGGAGAGAGAGAATGAGAGAATGAGAGAATGAGAGAGAGAGAGAGAGAGAGAGATAATAAGAGAGAGGGTTGTTTTAATCACACATACAAGCTGTATTTCCTTTACAAATGCAAAATGTAAATGACACCACATTGGTGTTTCCGAATTCTCCATTCTGATTGGTTGGCTCCAACATGGACTTGCCTTATAATCCAGATTTAGGTATTAAAAATCATGTTCTTCAAAAATATGAAATGCTGTCGGTCCGTTTTTGAACAGCGTCGATGGTTTTATTTATTTTTTTTCCAGTACACTTTGCACTTGAAGAGACACAAAGTTTAATAAAAGATGAACAGGAAATCATTTTGCAGCTGTTCTACAACGATAAACATAACAAGAACTTAAAAAAAACTGCTATAAATCACACCATCCCATCACTCATCCCCAGGTGTTTTAGAACATACTAGAACTGTATAAGGGTGTTTTCACATCTAGTTCGGTTGAGCCCTCCAAACGCTCTCGGAGCGGTTCAGTGTGTATATGTGAACAAACCATGTGATCTGAGACCCCTTAAATGGACCCAGAAGCGAACCGTACTCAGACCACCTCCGGTTCGATTTGTGTGTGACATGTGAAAGCAATGAGGTCCGTTTCATTTCGCCAAATGTCCCTGGAGGCTTGCCATCCCTGCGGCCGTGTTCCGTCACTGTGACTGCTGAAAACACAAAACTTTTCGTAGTAGTCCTGTCGCAAGCATCAGCAGTTGTTGATAGTGTTGGAATAAAAGTTTCTTTTTAGCTGCTATCTTTTTCCTCTTAAGTTTTTCCAGATGCTTTCCTTTACTTATGATTTGTGTCACACTTTCTCTTCTTGTCTTCTGCTTAAAAATGTACCACAGCCATGTGATGACAACTTGTAAAGAGGCCATTTTGAATACCCAAAATCCATTGCTGCACAGAATTCTGGGTTCTGAGTTCTTATGAAGTTGAGGTGTGAACACGAAAGAGTCTGAGATCACTTCAATACTAAAGAGGACTGGGTTCTCTTTTGAGTCCACTATATTGTGAACTCCAAACGGACTGAGGTCACATTCGGCTAGTTCCTTTTCCGGTTCACTTTAAGTGAACTGGGTTTGGTTCTTTTAAAACAAACTATATGTGAAAACACCCTAATTCTAAAAGGAAATCAACTCTAACAACATTGTTATTGCACAGCGTTTTTTTTGCGTGATGAAAAATTAAAGCAGAAATGTTTGATGCAGAAAGGACACAAACACGGGGTTACATTAAGCACAGGTTATAATGAATATATAATGCATTACGTATACCAACATTCCCTGATGAGGAAGTAAAGAAAGAAGTGTATAATGATATTACAAGTGAAAGTGACGTGACATACAGCTAAGTACGGTGACCCATACTCCGTAATCCAAAGTGCACACACACACAGCAGTGAACACACACACACACCGTGAACACACACCGGGAGCAGTGGGCAGCCAATTATGCTGTGGCAACCGGGGAGCAGTTGGGGGGGTTCGGTGCCTTGCTCAAAGGTCACCTCAGTCGTGGCCGGCCCGAGACTCGAACCCACAACCTTAGGGTTAGGAGTCAGACTCTCTAACCATTAGGCCACAACTTCCCCCAAATTACAGAAATTACAGAAAATGAGAAATAAATACTATGGGAAATTTCCAGATTGGTTAAGAAACAAGAATTTGTTCAAGAACTTTTTCAAGAATTTCTTCATACAAAACTTATATCTAACTGTTTAATAAATTTCTCCAGAGTCCTGGCACTGAAGCATCATTTCTACTCTCCGTCTCTTAGGATTTTACATCTTGACTTAAGTGATATCAGGAAGGAACTTGTTTCATAGATGTTCCACAATGTTCCACAAAACAAGCAAAAGATTCATTCTGTCTTTAATTAATGTTACATTTTTATGGTTAGGAAAGTGCTTTGGTTTAAGAGGAAAATAAAACACCAAAGGACATGCTGCGGTTTGAAATAGATCCGCTTTGTCAGTCTTTTAATTAGTTAAAGATCAAGCTGAGACAAACGGGTTGTTTGTACTGTAGAGTGTCCTGTTCTGTAATAAAGCTTTTTACATTAGAGAACCTGACATTTAAAGAAACGCTCGTTTGTGTCAGTGTACCTACAGTATAAGGAAGGACCAATATTTCACTCTGACCTTTGAGCTTGAACGAATCAGCACAAGACTGAAGTATAACAAAGAGAGAAAAGGTAAAATATCTTGAATGTAATCAAAATAGTTTCATATTTTCTATTAAATAGTAAATAAATCGGACTAAATTCAAGATCTTATCGTTTGTTTTAATGTGGGATTTGACCCGTGTAGCGATGCTGTGGAAGAATAAATGGCTGAATGTGTGAAGAAGTGATTAGATCCTACCTCAGGAATGGACTTGACAAAGCGAATGCCATCGTTGGCTCCTTTGATTTTGGCCAGACAGTCGTTAAAATAGTCCCAGTAATCCTTCTTTGTGCCCAGAAGCGTTTTCTTCTCCTTCTGGTCAAACTGTGTGAAAGAAAAAAGTTCTGCTTTAATAAAACAAAACAAACCACTGAAATGAGTCAAACAAACCAGTGTGTGTGTGTGTGTGTGTTTGTGTTTGTGTGTTTGTGTGTTTATGTGTGAGTTTGTGTGTTTATGTGTGTGTGTTTATGTGTGTGTGTGTGTGTGTGTGGCAGAAATCCCGAACCTGTAGCAGGTACTCGAGCTTGTAGGAGAACCTCTGCAGGTTGTTGCTGTCGTCTGTGATGGGCTCTCCGCTCTCTTTATACTCTTTGATGAGCTCTGACACAACATCTGTTGAGCAAAATGTAGGCCAAACTGTTACTAACAATTAATTAACTAATTGCTAACAATTACATTAGCGCATCAGGTTGCCATGGAGTCAGATCCACTACACACTCATACACACTTAGGATAATATCCAGTTCACCCAGAGGCAAGGTTTTGGGAAGTCTTCTGAACAAACTCAGAAGAAACCTACATGGACAACGGAGGAGAATACAGAGAAAACTTACATAGACAACAAACCGAGTTGTGGATCGAATCGAATCATGAACAAAAAATAGTCCGAGTTTGGTGTTGTAGAACTTGAACAGCACCAATCAGAATCACGAATTCAGTGGCCATGAGATAAACTGACGTAACAACGAGATGAGCTGCATCCATTCACCAGTAAGATTGTTCAATGGCTAAAGAACAAAACTTCTTTGCTTTTATTCAGTCCGTCTCCATCTTCCTCCACTTCCTCTCAATCATTCAGTGGAATCACCACATCAGCATCCAAACACATGACTTTTCTCTCTCAGGAAAAGAGAAACAAAACAATGATGGATGAACTTTTACACCCTGCAACAAACAGCCCTTCAGGCTGAATGACATTTTCTTTGACCTTTTCTTATGATATGTTTATTTCGTGTACATATGCATGGATGTGCTGTGTCTCTCTCTCACACACACTCACACACACACACTCTCTTACACACACACGCGCACACACACACAAGCATTACCATGCAGCTCTCTGATAATCCTCTGGAGCTGACCCTCCCCAGCCACCGCCATGGTCCTGCTCACTTCCTGCCAACCAGGTCAAGTCGTCATCGGTGGTCTGCTACAGTACTGACGGCAGTGGAATAAACACATATACGTTATTTATATCAAAATTTAACACAAAAAAAGCAGACTAAGGATAAACCAGTGCCGCTTTCACCAAGGAACAAATCCATTAAGTCGTACGAATGAGAAAACGACTTAATAAGACATGCTCAATAATAACCTCAATAATAAAGGAAGTGAGGTCATTGATTTAGTCTCATATTGGTGATATGCATTGTGCTTGTACATCTCGGATTCTGTACAACTTACGACTTGATTATCTCTTTTCCTCACAAGTCATTATGATGTACCAAGAAAGGATGAGACTAAAAGGGGCTATAAATACATTTAACACAGATTTTTAAGCTTTTAAACAACAAACAACTAGTAATTTAGGTAATTACGTAGATATGAAATGTTATTTATATACTATACTTATATTTATTGTTTTTTTAACTGCTGGATATATATATATATATATATATATATATATATATATATATATATATATACATACAGATAGATAGATAGATGTATATGTATATTAACAGAATTTCTCCCAACATTTATTATTATATTATAAACAACAAAACAGTAAGAAACTGAAACTAAGGGTTTGTTTACAGTTTAACAAACTATAGTTCCTGAGGAAGTTTATCAACTAAACAACAACACCGTAAACCACCGGGAAGTAAACAATCAATGTAAACAATGTTTAAAGGTTAAAGTTAAAGGTTCATAAACTTAAACATACTTTTGTAGAGCTCGAGCCTGTACGATGTTTACAAACAGGTGAACAAACATGCTAGTCCTGTCAACGGGTTTGATTGACAGGTGAAAAATACTGCCATAAAGATTTCATAGCAAAAGTTACTAAACTTTTAGGAATTAAATACTAAGTGATTTAATTAAACGTTTTTTTTAACGTTTAAAAAAAGTTATCTGCATGAGTAAAAAGTTTGAAAATACCGTCAAAATAATACCATGTTTCTGATTACTTATCTGAAGACCCGCCCACTGATATCTCTCAACCAATAGGAATATAGAAGCATGCTTGGTTGCGCTGAAGAGACGTCCCATGACAGCGGTGTTTCTGTTGTTGTTGTTGTTGTTGTTGTTGTTGTTGTTTCTAAACACGAATCAACAAATCGTTCCACAAATCTGGTACAAGTGCAACAATACAACATTTCACAATCAAAATTGACTTTAAAATGTTCACAGAAATTATTATTATTATTATTATTATTATTATTGTTGTTGTTGTTGTTGTTGTTGTTGTTGTTGTTTTCTTTTTCTTTTTAAATAGCAGGAGAAAAATTTGGTAAAAATTTTGGTAATAGTAAAATTTCCAAATAGCAATTTTGATTGCACGTTTTTTCAGCTCTGTTGATTTTAGTTCTATGATGTAACACTACTTCTCATATAAAGACACATGTAGAGTCCACAATAAACATGTCTGTTTTCATGGACACACATGTTCCCACAACGATACCCAAGTTTGGTCTTAATAGAAGTTTTTAAATTATGTTCTTAAATTGATAAAAACCAAGAAAATCCCAAACTCTTCAGATTATTAATAACATAATTAATAACATAACCTGTTTATTATGTACATAACATTCATTCATTCATTCATTCATCTTCTACCGCTTATCCGAACTACCTCGGGTCACGGGGAGCCTGTGCCTATCTCAGGCGTCATTGGGCATCAAGGCAGGATACACCCTGGACGGAGTGCCAACCCATCGCAGGGCACACACACACTCTCATTCACTCACGCAATCACACACTAGGGACAATTTTCCAGAGATGCCAATCAACCTACCATGCATGTCTTTGGACGGGGGAGGAAACCGGAGTACCCGGAGGAAACCCCCGAGGCACGGGGAGAACATGCAAACTCCACACACACAAGGTGGAGGCGGGAATCGAACCCCGACCCTGGAGGTGTGAGGCGAACGTGCTAACCACTAAGCCACCGTATTTACATAACAAGTATATTATTTTACAAATTTGAACAAACTACTGAATTGAAGTCCAGGCTCTCAGGTACGAGTCAGAGCTCGGGTTATTGTCTGTGTGGAGTTTCATATAGTCACCCCGTACCTCTCTGGGTTTCCTCTGGGTTCTCCGGTTTCCTTCCAGCTTCCAAAAACATGCTGTTGGATAGCCTGGTGACTCGATATAGCCTGCAGTTGTGAATGTGTGAATGTGTGTATGTGTGTGTTATTCAGCTTATACCATTGAATACAATGTGGCAGTGATTACAATGTATAATGATTCAACAGAACAACAGATTTATTTATATTGACATTCAATGACACAAGTTCCTGTTATTAGATATTATAACAGCTATAAACAGTTGTTTTCTCACCAGCTTCTTTCTCTGTCTCTTCATGTTACCAAGACAAAAAAATGGCATCTTTTTATGTTTGAGAAAGCAGAATGTGCAGACGACGCTGTCCCGAACGTGCTGATGGAAATCTTGCTTACTGTTTCAATGTATGTTTAATTTCTGTTGTGTGCTTTGTAGCCTTTATCAGTGAATGCATGAATGCTGGCTCGTTATGTCACGGATAAAGGATACCATCAGTATTTTTGGTAACATAGCAAGAAATGAACACAGAGAACATGTTTTTATGCAAGTTTAAGCGCTTCAGGTGAAAGAGGTAGGTCTTTAGACGTCGGATGAAGCCTCTGTGACTCAGCTGACCTTATATCTAGATTTAAAGTTCAATCCTCCACCTAGATGCAAAAACAGAAAAGAGTCTTGATGCGTACCTTCCTCATACCCTGAGGGATGGTGGGATCAGGTCGAGCAGAAGCGCTAGAAGATTGGAGGAAACGCAGTGCTGCGTCACTTTTTTCAGCGTTGCACATTTAACTTCCTTATAATTTAAACACCTGTGTTGATGCTGGGGGTAGGATATTGTTTTTAATGCTCAGCACCAGCAAAAAACCCAGTCCTCTGTCGCTCGGGTCCGTTTGGAGGATTTAACTTTCCCCATTCATCTTTTGGTCTTCCTTCAGAAGAAGAGTTTCTTTTCAAACTACAAAGGAGCTAAAATATTTTCGAGTCATTCTTTGGATTTACAAGGAAGACCAAACTGGAGCAACAATTACAGACACAAAATGGGTAAATTAAACTACAATTATTATAATAATTATAATATAATAATAACAATGATTGTAAAAACTGATCATTTCTTACCTTTAAGGTCTGTAATCTAACACACTCGAAGCATTGTGTCAGTTCACCGAACTAAATTCAACATGGTTTCAGGACAATAAGTTCCCTTTTAATGTATGAAGAGCTCATTGTAACAGATTTAGCCTTTAAGGTGAGATATTAGAGCTAGGTTTTTAAATGTCTCCATTAATAATGTTTTTGCTTTCTAGAAAATACTCCGGATTATGATTATGGAACACCTGGCCCTGATAATGGCTTGTGTCACAAGGACGACGTGGCAAAAGTTGGATCCATCGTTATCCCGTTATTCTTCAGCATCGTGGTGTTGTTCAGTCTCATTGGTAACATCTTGGTTCTTGTGATTCTCATGCTCTATGAGAATCTCAAATTGTTGACCAACATCTACATACTTAACCTAGCTGTGTCGGACCTGCTCTTCACAGCCGGACTGCCATTCTGGGCTTGTTATTACATCTGGGGTTGGACGCTCGGAGATGTTGCGTGTAAAACCGTCAGCTTCGTCTTCTACGCTGGATTTTACAGCAGCATCATGTTCCTGATGATGATGACCTTTCAGCGCTACATGGCTGTGGTGCACCCTCTCTCAGACTGGGAAAGAGGACATGGATTTGCGCTGATGCCCATCATTACTTGGGTAGTAAGCATCGCTGTGGCGTTACCAGCCCCAATCTACAACTCAGTCCAGAATGACCCCGGAGACCCTAGTAAACTTTACTGTGAGTACAATTCCGCTGTTGCATATTTGGTCATTACATACCAACAGAATGTGTTTTTTCTTTTCGCCTTTTTGTTCATGGGTTTTTGCTACACAAGAATCCTGCAGATCATCTTCAGGACACGAACGAACAAGAGACACCGTTCTATCAAACTCATCTTCTGCATCGTAGTCGTGTTCTTTTTCGGTTGGGCTCCTTATAACCTGGTGATTTTTCTGCAGACGTTTACTCATCATCAGATCGATTATTTCACATATTGTAACGTCTCACATCATCTGGACTACGCTGAATATGTCTGCAAGATGATGGCATTTTCTCACTGCTGCCTCAATCCCGTGTTTTATGTTTTCGTTGGTGTTAAATTCAGGAATCACTTCAAGGGGATTCTGCAGAAGATTTTTCAGAGGGCTCCGAACCTGGACAAGCAATATACACGAACTGGAACCATTCTGTCTCACGGCTCTTTGGGCTCGAACAGCAACAACATCAAACGCAATTCCACAGCAGTCTGAGCAAAAGATTTATCCAATGCTTAAACAGGTGGAGGTTCTGTTACATACACTGTGCATTGAAAAAAATGTAATAATATTAAAAAAAAGTTTATGTCTGGAGTTTTTTCCTTTCTTAATTGCAAGCATGAGATTTTAAATAAAAGCTCGATCTTTTTACAATGGCGTTAGAGTATTGTCTGGAAGAACATGATAAACATGCATGACTGAATTTTAAAGGTATCTGATAAAGTATAAGAACTCTGAGATCTGGTTCAGAAGTTATTCAATCTCACGAAATAATACTTCTACATCCTACTTGATTATTTAGTGTCGAATATTTTAGCACTTTGGCTAATTTCAGCTGAGCAGATTGTTCCTCTGTGAATAATAAATCAGTAAATATTTGGTCTTGTTGTCTTTCTTTCTGGCTGCCATTGTTCGACACGACACTTCAAATCGCAATATATCACATAACAGGAAACGTGAGATAAAACAAACCACACATTATGTAAGAAGGAAGAAATGATAACTTTTTGTCATGTCTGAATGGATCGAAACGAAACAGAATTATAGAAACAAAACTACAGGACTGACAGGTTATGGATTTGATATTATACTGTATATGGAGGCAAATATATGAATAAAAAGATTCTGTCGTATTTATGCTTCTGCTGTAGATGTACCACCAAGTGAAAATACTTCTCTCTACTGTATAGTGTAGTCAGGATTGAATCAAGCCAAGAGGCTTTTATTGTCATTTCGACTGTATATAGCTGATGCAGTAACACGGTGAAATGTAACAACGTTCCTTCAGGGCCAATGAGCTATAATCATACTATAATCATAATCTTAATCATAGCATGGGTCAAAAGTAAATAGGAAGGTTGTTCAGAAAGCATCCAGTGGTTAGCAGGCCATTTTACATGCAGAGATTTTGCCTCCTGGTCATAATAACAAGGTTATAAAAACATGAGTAACATTTATCACTGAAATTATGGATATTAACTCTTTTTAGTCAGTTCTAATGTGGGTAGATTCCTCTTGTCATCGTGGCAGGGGACAGCCAGGTGATTCTAGCGACCTCTGGTGGTTAGAAGGGGAATAGAACATTAATTATGTAGTTAGAGATTGTGCAGCTTATTTGTTGGTGCCATTTCTGGATGGATTTCAAAGAAGCCATTTCTTTCTCTCTCTCTCTCTCTCTCTCTCTCTCTCTCTCTCTCTCTCTCTCTCTCTCTCTGCTGATAGAGTGTGATTTGAACGAACAGTGTTAGAGCCAGGGGCACGGTGGCTTAGTGGTTAGCACATTCGCCTCACACCTCCAGCTTTGGGGGTTAGATTCCCGCCTCCACCTTGTGTGTGTGGAGTTTGCATGTTCTCCCCGTGCCTCGGGGGTTTCCTCCGGGTACTCTGGTTTCCTCCCCCGGTCCAAAGACATGCATGGTAGGTTGATTGGCATCTCTGGAAAATTGTCCCTAGTGTGTGTGATTGCGTGAGTGAATGAGAGTGTGTGTGTGCCCTGTGATGGGTTGGCACTCCATTCAGGGTGTATCCTGCCTTGATGCCCAATGACGCCTGAGATAGGCACAGGCTCCCCATGACCCGAGGTAGTTCGGATAAGCTGTAGAAGATGAATGAATGAATGAATGTTAGAGCCACGGACGAACTTCTGTCTTTTTACTATTTCAACGCTGTGCTATGGTAATATTTCTCTGAAGTCACAGGGTCCTATAGTGGTTATTTGTTATATTGGTGCCAAAATCCAAGTAACAATCCAAAAACTACATCACATGGACATGGTGTCCAGTCCTCCTCCCACATCCCTGTTCAGTCTCTAGTACAGATGCAGGAGCGACAGCACCAGGCTCTCTCAGTCTGATGAACTGTGGTCAACGAAGCCTTAGACCAAGCTGTCATCCTGGTCCTCTCCCATAAGGCACTTGCTAAGCTCCTTTTCTCTGGCAAGGACGGCAACACACGATGGCGATGAGGTCTCCTTAGCATGTTGAGGAGAGAGTTGACTGTGAATTCAAGCCCTCCAGACATGAGAAGCCCAGCTGGTTGTCCACAGCCTGCCACCCAAGAGCCAGGTAGATAAACAGAGATGGTCAAATTGGCACCAATGGCAACATTAGAAATTCTGATCCATACCGTTGCAGAGATGATGCCACTCCTCCACTCCTGTAGACACTGCCTGAGACTGGACCCCACTCGTTCCAAAGAAGGTGATAAAGCAGTAAAACATATCTTTCAACTGCCAGTGGGAACGTCAGAGTGGGTCCAGTGCCACCAATCGGACTTGCTAACTGATGCTACCTAACTGGCAGAGGAGAACATGTCTAGCAATCACTTTTTCATGGCAGACATACTGTACCACCTCAGCATTGACTAAAGTAACTAACTAATGACTAAAGTAAGACTTCAGGACTTTCACAACAAGGTAGTAAAGGTGATTCTCACAGAACAAGATTTACATCACACTTCCGTTTTTTTGGTTAGGAGCGGGAACATAACTAATGTAAAAAATGCTCTCAGTTCATTGTCATGGAGACAAAGTGCCTAACCCAGTTCCCCTCGTTTTTTCAACAATTACCACAACTTTAGAGAGACAGTTTTTTTTTCAACAATTACCACAACTTTAGAGAGACAGTTTTTTTTTCACAAACTGTGATGTCACCATCATCTCGACTACGTAGAATACGTCTGTAAACTGCTGTGGATTTCTCACTGCTGCCGTAATCCTGTACTTGATCTAATGAAGATTCTGTGGAAGATTTTTTATTGGTCAACCATTTTTTAATGGTCAACCAAAATAAATATGCCACAAAATAAACCATGGGCACCACTTCCCTTTATACACAGCGGACTACTAATATAGCTGCACCAAGACTCACACCTGAACTTCCACTTTCACGGTCACTGGACCTTTACTGTAATTGCACCACCAGTTCTCAATAACACACTCTCACAGTCCACCTTTATAAGCCACTCGTTTATTTTTTTAATTCTTGCTCCGCACATGGTATCTGCATGGTTTAATAAATTTCACTTTGACCTTATTTAACATTGTGTCACAATCTTCCAATGTGTTCCAGCTCATTGTATTTGTACACAGAAATACACCAAGCCAGTTAAATTGCAACCTTCAAGATTCTCCAGCTTGTGGCCAGAAAAGTGTCCAAGTGCTGGTAAAGACTAATTGGGGCACTTTGATGTAAGACACAGCCATGACAGCCATTTGTAGGGTTGTGATGGCAAGCATTTACCTGTAAGGTCCTTACCGGTAATGCTTATGCTTTCCTCATGGGATCCCAAATGTTCCACCTTTTAAAAATGTCAATGTTTGTGATTTGATATCAATGCAGCTGTCAGAAATACTTTTATTCCACCCGATGCTAGCGATCATTGTTAGTTTGTTCAGTGTTAGCTTCCTCTAATTTCTTGTGAGACCGTTGCACGGATGTGAAACGGTGCAACTGTCCTCAACCACTAAGCACAACTATAAATGCAGAGTTCTCATTAATCGTGTGGACTCTCAGGTGCTGCAGATGTTTGGGCAGCTGCTTCACAGCTGTACTACATTTAAATATTGTTGAAATGTTGAAAATAATCTGACCCGGGGACCTGCAACAGTTAGAAAACAGTTAGCAAAGAATATTTGCATATCTGGACATGTTGTTGGTTCAAAAGTTATTAACAAACACAGATTTGATTTAGACGTTATTAGAACTCAAAATAGGGGGGCACGGTGGCTTAGTGGTTAGCACGTTCGCCTCACACCTCCAGGGTTGGGGTTTCGATTCCCGCCTCCGCCCTGTGTGTGTGGAGTTTACATGTTCTCCCCGGGTTTCCTCCGGGTACTCCGGTTTCCTCCCCCAGTCCAAAGACATGCATGGTAGGTTGATTGGCATCTCTGGAAAATTGTCCGTAGTGTGTGATTGTGTGAGTGAATGTGTGTGTGTGTGTGCCCTGTGATGGGTTGGCACTCCGTCCAGGGTGTATCCTGCCTTGATGCCCGATGACACCTGAGATAGGCACAGGCTCCCCGTGACCCGAGGTAGTTCGGATAAGCGGTAGAAGATGACAGTGAGTGAGAACTCAAGTCTGTATTGGTTCCTGATCCTGCTCATGAAATCGAATTGCGGAGAGTTTTGTTTCATGAAATTAAACTTTGTCTGTTTTCACCACATTATGTTTTTTGCTAGCAGACATTTTTAACAGGAAACCGTAATTCCACATTCAGAGTAACATTTAGGAGCAAGTTTTGTGAGCTGATGGGTAATTAGCTGAGCACTCTTTGCTACCACATCCGCAGCCTGATGAAGGTTTCCCCACTATACTGTAGATCTGAAAAAAGTGAGAACCTTTTTCTTTGTAAATTATTTTGACATTGTCCAGTTTTGTTCCTTTCTTCATGGCTACCATTGTTCGACACAGCAGAGAAGGAAGTAATTAATATCTTTCACATTTTTAAACAATATACTAAACTCTATTTGGGAGTGAATGCTCAGGAATATATGAATAATAAGATTTGGTCATATTTAGTTGTTTGATGTAGTTCCACAATTACTACTAATAAAAAAAAAAACATATTCTCTCTGAACTGTATTCAGCACTACAACATATCATGAGTCAAAAAGAAACATGCAAGACTCGACTTCTTGTCCAGGATCTACAGGGTCAGTGTTGCCCTTCTAGTGCCATCAGTGAAGCAGCCATCTACCAAACACGTTCCAGTCAGACATAAGGTGAGTCAGTTAGCGATGAGATTGTAGCCTGGGACATACAGAAGATTTTCTCCACTCCTGGTGGTTTGAAAGAGTGAAATCGGACCACAGTTTGTTAATATCCTGCTTTATCCTGGTAAGAGTTGAGGAGGATCCTGTGTCTAACTCGAGACACACTGGGAATAATAGTCCGAGTCCATTACAAAGCAACACATCTACCAAGATTTTAACACTCATAGGGGCAATTCGGGGGGGGCAAGGTGGCTTAGTGGTTAGCACATTTGCTTCACACCTCCAGGGATGGGGGTTCGATTCCCGCCTCCGCCTTGTGTGTGTGGAGTTTGCATGTTCTCCCCGTGCCTCGGGGGTTTCCTCTGGGTACTCCGGTTTCCTCCCCCGGTCCAAAGACATGCATGGTAGGTTGATTGGCATCTCTGGAAAAATTGTCCGTAGTGTGTGTGATTGCGTGAGTGAATGAGTGTGTGCCCTGCGATGGGTTGGCACTCCGTACAGGGTGTATCCTGCCTTGATGCCCGATGACGCCTGAGATAGGCACAGGCTCCCCGTGACCCGAGGTAGTTCGGATAAGCGGTAGAAGATGAATGAATGAATGAATGAATGAATAGGGGCAATTCGGATCAGCCAATCCACCTGGGATATTATAAGGGAACACAGGGATGTAGTCAAACAGTCATTCTAAACAGATGGGTTTAAAGCTAAAGCTAGTCAAATTGTCTCTGACGTTTTGAAAGAAACCTGGATACAGTAAAGTACCAGGTTAAAAAGTCTGTAAGATTACATGGCCATGAGTGTAATGAACCCTTTGCCTTACCTTGTGCATTAAGTCCCTTATAAAATAAAAACTCTACAAAATAAAAGATTTTGCCTATTCTAAGAAAGCAGGTTTGTACCTAGTTTGAAGTGTTTGTGTGAATGAAGTGCATGCCTTACTAGGGCAAATCAAACATTTCCTCTTCTGAGAAGGAAGTGTTAGTTATTTAGTCTTTTCACTCCTGTAGTCAGTGCATCAGAGTCAGTAATTCATTTGCAGTGAGACGTAATGTATGGATACAAGTGACTTCCAGCCCTTTTTTTTTGTCCATCAAAATTAAAGGAGCTACTTTTTTTTAGGAAACCATTTGAAGAGGAACGAATGGATTCTACAGGTCTGTATAAACAATTATTTCTACAAAACTATTTTAACAAAATGAGGCGATGAATCATTAAATGCACTGAACTGTACATGTAGTTACTATATATGCAATTCTGGGAATTTTCCCAGAAGTTTCATTTCTTCATACGTGAGATGACAGATATATAGAAAGTTATGCTGAATGTTTAACAATACATTTCTCCTTTACAGAGAACACAGTGATTAATACAACTTTTACATATATTGATATTGATACGCTTCCGGACCAGCTGTGTTACAAGAACGGCGTGGCAAACTTTGGATCCATCGTTATCCCGTTATTCTTCAGCATCGTGGTGTTGCTCAGTCTCATTGGTAACATCTTGGTTCTTGTGACTCTTGCATACTATGAGAACCTCAAATCGTTGACCAACATCTTCATACTCAACCTGGCTGTGTCGGACCTGCTCTTCACAGCCGGACTGCCGTTCTGGGCTTGTTATTACATCTGGGGTTGGACGCTCGGAGATGTGGCGTGCAAAACCGTCAGCTTCGTCTTCTTTGTGGGATTTTACAGCAGCATCACGTTCCTGATGATGATGACCATTCAGCGCTACATGGCTGTGGTGCATCCTCTCTCAGACTGGGAGAAAAGACAGGGTATGGCACTAATCCCCGTCCTCGGTTGGCTGGTGGGTATCAGTGCAGCGGTGCCAGCCCCAATCTTCAGCTCAGTAATGTCTGATCCAGCAGATGTTTCCCAACTCTATTGTGAGTACAATTCCACTACGATGGAGCTTTCGCTGATATATCTACAGAACGTGGTTTTTGTTTTAGCCTTTTCTGTCATGGGTTTTTGCTACACAAGAATCCTGCAGACCATCGTCAATACACGAGCGAGGAAGAAACACCGTACAATCAAACTCATCTTCTGCATCGTAGTCGTGTTCTTTTTTGGTTGGGCTCCTTATAACCTGGTAATTTTTTTACAAACGTTTACCGCCCTTAATGTGGAGTATTTCACAGACTGTGATGTCACGCATTATCTTGACTACGCCGAACACGTCAGTAAACTGCTGGCGTTTTCTCACTGCTGTCTTAATCCCGTGTTTTATGTTTTTGTTGCTGTGAAATTCAGAAATTATCTAAAGGAGATTCTGCAGAAGATTTTTCAAAGGGCAACGACCACGAAGACGCCTCAGACACGAACTAACGCTCAGTCCCTGGGCTCCTTGTACTGATAATGTAAAGACTACTGAAGAAGTTACTGAGCTTTCTGATTCAGTATAAATGTGTGTAAATTGTTTTTTTTAACTGAACTCTTTTGTTTTGTACAATTTTCATATAGAATCTATGTACAGATTTATAGGATTTTACTTTCAATCTTGATGATTGAAAGTAAAATAAATAGACTGACAGAAATAAAAAAAAAAATATTATTGTAATATTGTTTATACATGTTTTACCTCATCCTGTCTGTTTACATCACTTTCAGAAAAAAAAATACTTTAACTCTGTTCCAAAACAGTTACAGTAAAGACCCCGACCGTCACTCCACCCACCCACCAACTTGTGAGAATTTCATTTTTAATGCTTTTTTTTAAAACCGTCAACCACACAGGCAGGAAACCTGAAACATGAAAACATGTGAAAAACACGATACAAGTATTTTTGTTCCCATCGTCTCTGTGACTGAGAGTAAAAAAAATAAGACCGGGGAGTGTGTGGAGAAAAAGTTTCTAATTTTCTCAGAGTATTAATAAGATTCCTTGCATCAAAAAAGAGCCGAATATGTGTCTAACACACACTGTTTAAGGTCAACGGTTGTTTATGTCTGTAAATAAGACCTGAAAGATTCAGAGGTGATTCATGTTTTGTTCCACAGTGACCTGTTTTGTCTAGTGCCTAAGACTTTGAGAAGAAAGTGGAAAACAAACACGTACTGCTTTTGTCTGTTCGTCTGTCAACATTTTGTTTTCACAAGTTCACAAATCAGACCAGAGCGGGCATCAAAACATCTCCAGCCTTGTTTAGAATAAACATTCAGTATAAACATGGTCACAAAATATATTTCTGTAATACACTGAATAAAAACTGTATCTGATATAATTCTCTACATACGGAATTAACCTCTGCACAGACTACAGCATTTGATGAGTTCACAGACATTTTAAAAACGTCATCCATCATAAAGTTCTGACTACACTACATCCATTACTCAGGGTAGTGTTGTGAGAGTCAGCGTGTGCGGACTAGCGAGGCGATATAAACCCACACGGAGAGCACATTACTGGGGTAAGGGTGGACGTACACAGCCAGCGCGAACTCCACGTTAGGAGCTTCCACGCTATGGACGCCTGTGCTGTGAACGGCCTCGACGATGGGCCGAATCTCGGAGAACGGAAGGTGCAGGGGAAAGCCGGAGATCTGACGTAAACAGAAAAGTTTTGAAAGATTAAAAACAAAAACAGCAAAACAAACACTAACCCGAAACCACTTCCTACTACAACAGAAAGGTGTGGGTGCCCAATGCTCACCCTGTAGTCTCCCAGCAGGCTTTGCAGCTCGATCCGGTGCTCCTCGGTGACCTCACGGCCTCCGCTCCGTTCCAGCTTGGGCAGGAAGTGACGTAAGGTGGACGTGCAGTACCGGTTCCAGCGAGTCGGGTGTCGTGGGCGCCATTCCATGATTTTCTCCCTCAGCACCTTTTCTATCCTACAGGACATCAGGCAGCTGTCAATCACATGCATTTACAAGAGAGAGAAAAAGAGAGAAAGAAATAAAGAGAGAGAGAGAGAGAGAGAGAGAGAGAGAGAGAGACAAGGTAATGGACACATACCTGTCCTGTAACTCTGCTGAAGCTGCCTTATCTGTCCGCTTGTACATCAGCTCCTCAGGCTACACACACACACACACACACACACACACACACTTTATACATGTACGCTTCATGACAGTATGGTGGAACGGCGAAGCTTTCGACTTCATCTGACACGCTCACCTGTACGCTGGAGAGACCTGGGTTGGGGAACGCTCTGGAGAAGAACGGCTTCCAGCACTTCGGTTTAGTGACATCAAACCCCATCCTCATTGGAGTGGCGTAGGTCTGAATATTAAACCACACCTGCAGCAGAGAAATGATCAAACAATCACGGCTAACCCTATATGGACAGCTTGATCGAAGGAAAGTGTGTGTGTGTGTGTGTGTGTGTGTGTGTGTGTGTGTGTGTGCTCACATTATCTGCGTTAATGAGGCAGCCGACAGTCTGTAGAGGGCAGAAGGTGTCGTATTGTCCGTAGTACTGACCCGTACTGGGGTTCCAGATCACGAAGCGGTTGTGTTCTTGGGTGAGAACGTAAGCTGTAGGTCCCTGCAACAGACAGACATTATATCATAACTGCTGAAATACAGCCTCAGTAGAAAAATTTCCTTCATATGACGTGAAGCTCCTCACCTCAGGAACTGCGGTTCCTATGATGAGCCATGCCTTTTTGCCCATGGAGAGGAAGTAGTTGCAGAGCAGAACGGCATGCTCTTCCTCGTCTCCCGCTAACAGCATCAGGAATTGCTAGAAAACACGATAGAATTGATAGAGTGGAATTCTGGGAGGGCAGTTATCAGCTCCACAGTTATAGAGTTGTGGGAGTTCACTTACATCGCAGGTGCTCCATAAATCACAGACACCGGAGAAAGACACGCTGTCTGGAAGAAAGGGAATGAGAGACACGTATCGAGCGACCAGCTCCTGTAAAGAGACGGAGCACATTTCTAGAATGACTGGTTGTTTTTTTTAATTCTCTATTCTATAGAAAACACAGTGTCTGTTTCCACACAGTTTAACGTGTGCTGTGATGTGACGCTTTATCTGAGCTCACTGTGGTCTCCTGGGGGTTGCTGGGGAAAGTGTCCATCAGCTCCTGTGGAGGGCCGAGGGGCCGGATGAAGCGCGTGATGAAGACGGTTTTTCCGTTCATGTCCACCACGGTAGTGAGACAAGGTCTGTCTGGGAAACTCTTCCCTGCGTCCTTCTCGAAGCTCTCGCACGCCAACAGCAACCGCTCCACCTCCTGCGTGTCAAACTTCACCGAGCCGACGACAAGACGGTTACAAAGAAGTAGACAGAGGAAACAATCTCACCGGCTCAGCCTTAAATAAACCCTTTATTGAGGGAATGTGTGGTAAAGGGCCGATTTAAAGGCACCATATAAATATAGTGTTAAATACAAAATGATATTTTTTGATATTGCCTTGAGATTAACGTTACTGAATCTGGAGCGTTTAAATAGAAGAAACTAAAGATCACAGATAAAGGGAACATCCAAACAGAGAGGCTTGCTAAAACTTCACAGAGAAACTAATGTACAGTAGGTGTGTTAGAGGGTGTGAGAGAGAGAGATAGAGAGCGAGTGAGTGAGAGAGAGAGAGAGCAAGAGTGAGAGAGAGAGTGAGAGAGCGAGTGAGAGAGAGAAAGTGAGAGAGACCGAGTGAGAGAGAGTGTGAGTGAGAGAGCGAGTGAGAGAGCGAGTGAGAGTGAGAGAGAGAGAGAGTGAGAGTGAGTGAGAGAGCAAGAGAGAGAGAGAGAGAGAGAGAGAGAGAATGAGAGCGAGACAGAGAGAGAGAGCGCAAGAGAGCACAAGAGCAAGAGCATGAGAGAGCGAGAGAGAGAGCAAGAGTGAGAGCGAGAGAGCAAGAGAGCACGAGAGAGAGAAAGAGCACAAGAGTGAGAGAGAGAGTGAGAGAGCACGAGAGAGAGAAAGAGCACAAGAGTGAGAGAGAGAGAGAGAGAGCACGAGAGAGAGAAAGAGCACAAGAGTGAGAGAGAGAGAGAGAGAGAGAGAGAGAGAGAGAGAGAGAGAGAGCACGAGAGAGAGAAAGAGAGTGAGAGAGAGAGAGAGAGAGAGAGAGAGAGAGAGCACAAGAGTGAGAGAGAGAGAGAGAGAGAGAGAGAGAGAGCACGAGAGAGAGAAAGAGCACAAGAGTGAGAGAGAGAGAGAGAGAGAGAGAGAGAGCACGAGAGAGAGAAAGAGAGTGAGAGAGAGAGAGAGAGAGAGAGAGAGAGAGAGAGAGAGAGAGAGCACGAGAGAGAGAAAGAGAGTGAGAGTGAGAGAGAGAGAGAGAGATAACCACACATTCTGTACGACACAGGTTACCTTTCCTTTCTTCATCTATCAAAAGCAAGCAGCAAAGTCAGGACACGCAGAGAGGAAAAATAAGAATCCTCACGTGTGTCAATGGAGAAACAACTAAAGTGAAGATAAATGAAGAAGAAAAGAAGGAAGGATGAACAGTGTTTTTAGAGAGTTACCTTTTCTCTGATGGGGTCTCCAGGCACCAGCTGCGGTTCGATGGTGATGAAGAGGGTGAGGAAGGTGCCTTCGCTTACGCTCCGAACCGTGTCGTAGCCGCCCTCGACGCCGAGGCTCCGCTCTTTACTGTAGCCTAGCAACACTGGGGGCGTGGCTACCTTAAATGTCCCGTCGATCTTCCAGTCAATCAATAACAAAAGTTTAATCATAATTAATGGTGCTTGCAAAGCAACATTATTACTGTTGTGCCGGACAAAACTTCGGCGCGCAGCTTTTGTCCTAGACCCATGAATGACGTGTCAAATCGACCGGCTCATTGAGGAGAGGTGTGCTATGACTTTTATAAGCGATCTGAGTACCAGTACTTCCGGTACCGGGTCTCAAAATGGCCTTTTTTCCCCCCATAGACTCCCATTATAAAATTTGGAGGTTTATAACTCGGCAAGTTTTTGAACTATCTACACCAAACTCGACCAGCTCCTTTAGGGTGATACTCTGAACAAACTTTTAAACTGGTGTACCGACTGGCCTTTCGGTTGTGCCGCAGCCCCGCCCCCAAAAAAACACTCAGCACAATGAGAAAACCTCAAGAGTATTCAGATGACGTCACATGCGCGTCTCGACTAGCCTCCGGGATTTGCCACGTGCAAGCACCATTCACATTTTCTTCAGGAAATGTACATTCTAGCGGTTGTATAAATCGACCCCTCTTAAAGCTGGAACTGTGTAATGTTCTAACTCGGCTTACAAATATTGCTAGGACAGAAATATTATTAGATTTATATAAACTTTTAGCTCAGACATTCACAGATCACATGATTTGCCACAACGTACTCGTGACTGCATGTAGATTGTGCTGAATGGAAGCTTAATCGAACCCAACCAGTGTTGCTCAATGCGAGTATGAATTCTGTTTCCTCTTTCGCTGTCATCCTGAAAAGAAATGGCAACAACCCCCACACCCATGCACGCACGCACATACACACACACCCACACACACACACACACACACACACACAAACAAGTTCTTTAAAGAAGTGAAATTAGTCTTAACTTGGTCTTAACTGAGAGTTAATTCCGGTCACGTCAGCTCCGGTGTGAATCTCTCACCTCGAACACCTCATGCAGGACCTCGTCGAAGAGGCTGATGAAGACCTCGTCCCGGACGGCCTGCAGGCTGGACGTGCTGTAATCTCCGTTCGGAGCGCTGATGGAACGGAGTGGACACGGAGAGTTTAGGAACTGTGCATACAGTAACAGGTTCTAGATGGTTGTCGCACTTGAGTTCACCTGAAAGGCAGAACCAGTTCTTCGTTCCAGCAGGGATTCGGACCCTCGGCTGTGGAGGTCTGCAGGACTGTACGCTGGAAAGAGACCTCGACGTAGGGCCGGACCTGGGGCTTAACATGCACATGCACACACACACACACACAAATGTTGAATAACAGTGAAAGCCACAAGCATGACCATAGAGCGGTCAGTAACAAAGCTCTACCTGCCCGAGGGGCCACTCGCCACCCTGCAGTGCAGTCTGAGAGGAATGAGCTGATGTAAACGGCTCGGCGTAGGAGCGAGCGCTCTTAGACGCCGCTGCAGGTTTGCTAGAAATAAGCTGGTTGTTAGGAGAAACAGCAGAAACACTGCATTGGGTTCGATTTATTAAACTCCGTGTCTGTGCGTACCTGGTGTGAGGTTTGCGGACGGGGATGTCGTAGCCTCTGATGATGTTCAGCAGCAGCTTGATGTCTCCGTCCGAAAGGTTCTGAGCCGTCACTTTCTTCCTCTCTTTTCTCCGAGGCTTCAGAGGACGCTTGGGCTCGGCCAGCTTGAACAGGTTCAGGCCTAAAATCCTGAACAGAAGAAACGGAGTTGTGTCAATTCTCGATTTGTCAATGATCGAATTTGCTTATTGATTCCATGCCTCCATGCTTACAAGCCCAAAACTCCCCCGTTCTTTCTTTTCCTTCTTTTCCGCCATTCTTTCTTTTCCATTCTTTGTTTCCTTTTTACATGCAAAAATCTGACTTTTTTGTACAATATATAACGTGACTTAATACTCTATATTACAGACACATCTGGGAGAGGAAGAGAAAAAAAAAGTGAAGAAAAGCAGAAGAAAATATTAAATAAATACATTTTAATGTTCACCTAAAGTCAGGACATTTGTCACATTTGTCATCTACAATGTCATCTACATTTATGGCTACTGTTAAAAGTGACATAAAAATAAATCGGATGTCACTGCAAATAAAAAAGCATTAAATAATGGAGCGTTAATAAATTCCCCAAATAATAACATTAGGTTCATCTAATAGGTTCATTAATATTATAATGTGTGCAGAATCTTCCTTTACATCCAAGTGTAGTGAGTGTTTTTTTTCCTAGATATCGACTTGAGGTTAGTAATAAAAATAAAGTTGGTAGGGAGAGGAAGAGCGATTACCCGATGCTCGGTACCTCCTCTTCTACTATCACATCCGACAGAATGTAATGATGCTTCGCTATAAGAAAGCGATTAATGACGGATTCTCGCACCTGAAAGGGGAACAAAATGTGGTGTCACTTCCACATCCACTCATACAAAAGACACATTTCCTGAAACCATCCTGGGATCCGTCACACTTACTTTCTTTAAATACTTGGCCACCAGAGCTCTGTGAGCGTCCATGTGCTCCTTGGTGTCGATCAGGTCTCCTTCCTTCAGCCTGCGCTCATAATTCTGACATATTCAACAACAAAAAGCAAACAAACATATATTTAACATCTCAGCCAGAGAGAGCTGGTGGCTTTGAGATGACGATCTATCTGTCTGTCTGATTTGTGTAAGTAGAAATCAAACCTCAAAAACTTTCTCTGAGATCTCCCGATCGGTGGAAGGCACGGATTTAAAATGGCGAAACTCGGCCACCTCCTGGCTCCTCAACCTGAGCAGGCGAAAACGGCGTGACAGATCCAGCTCCTCGTCCAGCAGGAAGTTAAACTCCTCCTGCAGCTGCTCCAGTCGGAAATAATCCCGGACGGCTAATTCCCCTCCGCTCGCCACCTGTGGTGTGACAGAAGTGATGTGTGAGGTGATGATTGTAACAATACCGTGCAGAAGTCGTGGCCTAATGGTTAGAGAGTCTGACTCCTAACCCTAAGGTTGTGGGTTCGAGTCTCGTGCCGGGCCACGACTGAGGTGCCCTTGAGCAAGGCACCGAACCCCCCAAACTTCTCCCTGAGCACCGCAGCATAACTGGCTGCCCACTGTTCACGGTGTGTGTGTGTTCACTGCTGTGTGTGTGCACTTTGGATGGGTTAAATGCAGTATGAGTCACCGTACTTAGCCGTATGTCACTTTCACTTTAAAGTATTTACACCCCAACCATCCTTTCCATATTTTCTACTGTTAAAACCTGTAATTAAAAAAAAAAAAAAAAAAAGATCGAACTACAAAGTTTAACTAATGGTTATAAAAGCATTTGGCCCCCATGGGCCAGAACTAGCTCTGTCTTTTAGTCACAGACTCTATGGACAGTTTTTAATCTTCTTCCTTAAATTATTTCAGGCTTTCATTAATGAATCAACTGAAACTCCTTAGTCAAAGTATATGAAGAAGCCATCTAAGTTCTGTAAAATAATCAGTTCTGGACTTGAAGGTCAACATGTTTATCAGTTCTGGACTTGAAGGTCAACATGTTTATCAGTTCTGGACTTGAAGGTCAACATGTTTACTGTGTAAATCTAGCAGTAAGCACTTTGATTATTGTGTGAGCAAACGCACTGAGAGCAGCTGCATTATGGAGGTGTTGTTGGGGTCGTTGGGGTCGAGGCGAGATTCGGCTGCCCATTTCCCCAGCTTCTTCATGTCGTTTAGTCCCGACGCCCCGATGCACGCTATAGCATCCATCTGCCTCAGACCACTACAGAGTGAGACGGGGAGAGAGAGAGAGAGAGAGAGAGAGAGAGAGAGAGAGAGAGCACATAACATTGTTTTGTTCTGGTTGCTATGGTGATGTGAACAACTTCTCAAACGCCCGATGATTGGAATTCATTTCGTGTGTTGTACAAGTTGTTGATGTTGTTGTGTGTACGGTGTTGTCGTTTAGCTTCTTACCTGTGTATACCTGCACCGGGCTGGCCAGAGGGCGGGGCCAGGGGCAGGTCATCCTCTCCTACAGCCCATGACACACAGCATGACAGCTTCCCTGAGGTCAGCAGGGTCTGCCTGTTGCTTCCGTCAGCCATGAACGAGAATGGCACGTCTGTGACAGGACACACATTCAACACACAGCGTGATGGGACTTTGACTTCATGCAAAGGGAGAGAGAGAGAGAAAAAGAGTGTGTGTGTATGTGTGTGTTTGTGCGCGCATGTTTTTACCACTGCCGACGCCCTCATGGTTAAACGCGACCCTCTGGTTGCTGCTGAACTCCATCTCTTCTGATGAAGCACTTCCTGTTAAGATGGAAGTTTCGGGAATCGGTGCACACACTTCCGCTATCAGTGTGGTGGATGATCCGGTGCTCTCATATACCTGACACGCAGGATATGTAATGTCAAACCACACACACACACACACACACACACACACACACAAACCTAAACACACACACACACACACAAACACACAAACCTAAACACACACACACACACACACACACACAAACCTAAACACACACACAAACCTAAACACACACACAAACCTAAACACACACACACAAACCTAAACACACACACACACACAAACCTAAACACACACAAGCCTAAACACACACAAACCTAAACACACACACAAACCTAAACACACACACACACAAACCTAAACACACACAAACCTAAACACACACACAAACCTAAACACACACACAAACACAAACCTAAACACACACACACACAAACCTAAACACACACTACCTGCAGTCTGATGCTCTCGGGCCAGTTGATGATCTTCAGGTTAAACATCTGGCCGAAGTGAACCCGGAAGTCTGTACTGAGAGAGCGGCTGTCGGTTCTGGAAACCTCTTTGCCGTTGTACAGCACTTTGATGAAGAGCGAGCGCTTTGCTACGTCCTCTCTCCGTGCTAATTCCCCTCTGGGACCAGGATAAGACACGGCACATGGGACACAGATGGAGAAAGAGCAGCGATTCAGTACTAGAGTTTGTCACACGGTTAAAAATTAACATTTATTCAAATCAAAGGATTCAATTTTATATCATCGTATTCCTGTATCATCATCATCATCATCATCAAGTAACATGATGAAGTTCAGAGATTTCTGGTGCAATGGTTGCTTTAATAACAGATCAGTTATATACAGTATATTACATGTTAACGGACACTTTATGAACACGTGCTGCTGTTATTACATAAAGCTGAAGTTGAACTCCATAGACCTTCCTCTTTCTCAGTTTTGGTTCCTTTCATTTGTACTTTTCTTGTGAACAACTTTCATTTTCCTACAAATTTAGGTTTCTGTAAACTTTCTGAGAAAAGCACTACATAATGTTGGTGAACTCTCGTGAATGAGATTCACATTTTATTCAAAGTGTGATGGAAAGAGAAAACTGGTACTTATTTACTCTCAAATACACTTGTGTTTAGGTTTGATTTGAGAACTCAAGACAAATGCCATGATATTTTAACATTGTGTGTGTGTGTGTGTGTGTGTGTGTGTGTGGGTGTGTTGTCTCTCTTCACCGTGCACACTGCTCATTATTAGTGACTGGACCAGAAACAGTAAGTTCTGGAACCAAAACGGATTCTCCAGGTTTCCTGCGGATCTTCGCGGCTTTCTCTCGAACCTGCTGCTCCGCACTCGCTGTGTCAGGTTTCTCTGGAGGTTCTGGTTTCACTCGCACCTCTCCCGGCTCTTCCTCGCTGTGCTCATCCTCCTCTTTCTCTTCCTCGTCTTCAGAATGCTGTCTTTTCTTCTTTTGCTTCTTCTTCACGGCTTTCTAAAAGCGATCGTGAATAAATGAATAAACAGCGATCACCTTTTAGATTAACTCCAGCCGTGTACATTCAGGTACCTGCTTCCTCCTCCAGGACCTCCATTCCTCCAGATTTCTCCGGTACTCCTCCATCTTCCTCTCGTACTCCTCTGCAATCTCGGTCTGTAGCTCGGCCACCTCGGCTAAGATCTCTGCCTCGTGCTCTCGTTCGTCCTGTTCTCGCTCCACCTCTTCTCTAAGGAGACGAGAGATAAAAGAGCATGAAAAACCCCTGTGTTAATGCGACACTAAAAATGAAACAGATTAATCATGAGTGTTTATTGCAGTGCTAAAACGGTGTGTTGGTGTTTGGTGGAGATTGATGGGCTACGTGTTGGTGTTGGGTTTTATTTGTCACATTTAAGATCACTGTATTAGTTATTAGTTCGTTGCAAGCCGTTGATTGATCATTTGTTTATTCTGTGGAATGTTCTGGTGCTGGTTGTAGCCTGATGGATTGGTTCACTGGTGTTTGTTCAGTAGTGTTGTTTACCTTCACTGATGAGTTTTAGTACTAAAACTGCTTAGTTATCTTTTATTAAATCAGGGTTTCTGCAGGGTTTAATCAGTCAAATTTAAGACTTTTTAAGACCTTTTTATGACCATTATGATTTGAATTTATGACCTACACAAATTACGATAAATAACTTCAGTCATTAAAATTCCTTTCAAAAGTCTTTATTACTGACTTTCATTGAAAGTAACAAGTTTTATTATTTAAAGAGTAATTCTATTATTATAGTATTCAACACCCACAGGACCTCCGCTTTCAGTGTGGAGGTTGATCCGAAACCACTGTGTGTGGCACTGGATGTGACAGAAACGGAATCCCGCGCTGTACTTGACCGGGTAACGTTAGTGACGGAGCCGAACAAAACTGACGGATCGCCTGCACCCGCTGCAGGACTTTTACAGCAACGATATGCTTTTCCGACTTTGCATGCGACTTCAAGGCTTTTATGCCTAAACTAGGCAGCTCCAACGTCTTCTTACACAGAGTGCAATAGGCTTGATACCGATTGTTAGCGACGGGATTGATCCAGCTACTAAACGCACCGTCTTCGAGCCACAGATCGTTAAAGGTACATTTTCCCATTGTGATAGTCAGGATGATTTCAATTAAACTAAGCAGTGACCCAGTATGATACAGTATGTTCGGGTTTCTGTGAAAGTCCTTCCGACAAGTCTGTATGCTGCCGCATGGACCTTGTAGTTCTGGAACGCTGTGATACCAGTGTGATACCACCCAGATTCCTCATACAGAACTACAACAGGCGAAACAAATGAATGTCATTGCCGCCGCGAGCGCATTTTGATTGAAGAACAAATTAATGGACGAGCAGATCAATTTAAGACGTGGCTAAATGTTTTTTATGACCTTGTATGTAAAATCCGGACGTTTTTATGTCTTTTTATGGCCTTAAATTCTTCTTGTTAAATTTATGACTTTTTATGACTTTTTATGACCCGCGGAAACCCTGTAAATAGAGTTGGACTGATTTTTTAGGTCTGATTTGTTGATGTTTACTTCAGAGTATTTTCAGGATTGTTGGATTAGTTTGATGTTCCTGTTGGATGTTTGATGCTGTACGCACTTCCTGATGTAGAGTTTGTAGGGCGTGTTGGTGAAGCCCTGGAATTCCCGCAGTGCTTTGAGCTCTTTCCAGACTTTGACGATGTTCTTCAGCAGAGTTCGGTCCCTCTCTTGTTCCAAGTCACGGAGCTGACGTGTGTGTCTGATGGCCGATACAGTGTCAAGTCCATTCAGTCTCATTTCATGGCCGTTAATCATAATATACTCAATAATATCAGAAGCACAAAAATTGCTCACCTTATTTCCTGTCTGTACTCCATGATTCTTTGCTGACTCACCAGACTAAGGCCCTCTCCGTTATGGCGCGCCAACAAGTTGGCGATCGCGTTTCTCAGCCCATTCAGCTGAAGTCACAGAAAAGCATCTTATAGTGAAAGCTGTTACTACGGCGACAGAACAGTGATGAAGCTGCAAAACCGCACCTTATCCGTCAGGAGACAGGTGAAGTTCTTGTGGCGTCTGCTGAGGTACTGGTCGTACAGCTGGGCAAGCCGAACACCCAGTACGTGCTCCCTGCTGAACAGGGGATGATGGGAGAATATGAGCCCGGACACATCGACGTCCAGTTGGTAGTCTCCGTCTGGGTCCCCGACTCCTACCATGTAGCGGTTGACATGCTTGGATTTCAGCGCCTGCACAAAGAGAGACAAAGGAAGTTATATACACAGACCGTTACGTTTCCATTACGACGTGAATATATCTTTTGCATAATCAAGCTTATATTCATTCATTCATTCATTCATTCATTCATTCATCTTCTACCGCTTATCCGAACTACCTCGGGTCACGGGGAGCCTGTGCCTATCTCAGGCGTCATTGGGCATCAAGACAGAATACATCCTGGACGGAGTGCCAACCCATCACAGGGCACACACACACACACACACACACACACACACACACACACACACACACACTCTCATTCACTCACGCAATCACACACTACGGACAATTTTCCAGAGATGCCAATCAACCTACCATGCATGTCTTTGGACCGGGGGAGGAAACCGGAGTACCCGGAGGAAACCCCCGAGGCACGGGGAGAACATGCAAACTCCACACACACAAGGAGGAGACGGGAATCGAACCCCCAACCCTGGAGGTGTGAGGCGAACGTGCTAACCACTAAACCACCGTGCCCCCTATCAAGCTTATATTCACTGATCTAAATACCTTTCTGTAGACAGGCTGTAGCGCTGGGTCTAGCTCCTCCTCCAGATGAAAAAGGGGTGGTCTTGACGAGGACTCTTTGATCGGATCAGGCAGAGCCACGATCCTCCCGTCATCTCCGAACCACTTCATACCCTGAGCGGAAAAAAAAAAAAAAAACAAAAAAAAAAAAAACGCCATCTGATTATTGTGTAAACTCTATTGACACTGAGGAACACAAACAACTGGGAAATCAAACCAAATCTTCTCTGAATCCTGAATTCTCTGTGAATCACTTGGACACGAGCCGGTAAACGGCTGTTGTACCGAGAAAAAAATAAATACATATACATTTTTATAATCAGTGAATATACTGTACATTTAACCAAAACGTGTAATGACGTTTCAAGCATGAGACACCAAGAGTCAAGTCAAGAAGCTTTTATTGTCATTTCAGCCATGTATATATATATATATATATCCTCGTTAACTCAAATTTCTAATCAGCCAATCACCTGGCAGCAACTCAATGCATTTAGTCATGTAGACATGGTCAAGACGATCTGCTGCAGTTCAAACCGAGCGGTCTGAGTATTTCAGAAACTGCTGATCTACTAGGATTTTCACACACAACCATCTCTAGGGTTTACAGAGAATGGTCTGAAAAAGAGAAAATATCCAGCGAGCGGCAGTTCTGTGGGCGCAAATACCTTGTTAATGCTAGAGGTCAGAGGAGAATGACCAGACTGGTTTGAGCTGATAGAAAGGCAACAGTAACTCAAATAACCTCTCGTTATAACCGAGGTATGCAGAAGAGCATCTCTGAACACACAACACGTCGAACCTTGAGGCGGATGGGCTACAGCAGCAGAAGACCACACCGGGTGCCACTCCTGACAGCTAAGAACAGGAAACTGAGGCTACAATTTGCACAGGCTCACCAAAATTGGACAATAGAAGATTGGAAAATTGTTGCCTGGTCTGATGAGTCTCGATTTCTGCTGCGACATTCAGATGGTCAGATGGTATTGTTGCTGACCATGTCCATCCCTTTATGACCACAGTGTACCCATCTTCTGATGGCTACTTCCAGCAGGATAACGCACCGTGTCATAAAGCGCGAATCATCTCAGACTGGTTTCTTTAACATGACAATGAGTTCACTGTACTCAAATGGCCTCCACAGTCACCAGATCTCAGTCCAATAGAGCACCTTTGGGATGTGGTGGAACGGGAGATTCGCATCATGGATGTGCAGCCGACAAATCTGCGGCAACTGCGTGATGCTATCATGTCAATATGGACCAAAATCTCTGAGGAATGTTTCCAGTACCTTGTTGAATCTATGCCATGAAGGATTAAGGCAGTTCTGAAGGCAAAACGGGGTCCATCCCGGTACTAGTAAGGTGTACCTAATAAAGTGGCCGGTGAGTGTACAGTATATAGTTCCCTTCGACACATTAAAAAAACCACAAGAGAGCGCCGATCAGTGTGCATTCTGTACGTTACGACGTTGAGAATTCTAATAATTATATTTCGAGGAAATGTGTATTTATAGAAAACTAGAACAGCCAAACGTTCGAGTTTTTGTTATTTATCTGCTGGTTGTAAAGGACGTTTTTACACTTTCCCCTCACCGTGTACTATACATCTACTTTAAATCTAAACACAGTGCTGTTTTTTTTTTTGTCGTTCTGAATCCAAATACGGTGCGAGCTTAAAATAGCAGAATTTAGTAGGTAACCTTATTAAGTAAGGTAAATGTGGAATGATGCGGTTCTGCAGGTGCTTCCATTTTCATAAGGAAGTGTTCATCGCTCTCGGGTTCCTTTTTCTCTAAACCGAGAACGTTGGCACCTTTTTACGAATAATGCCGTCGTCAGAGCAGCTACCTGATCTTGCTTGATGATGCGGTTTTCCAGAATGTTCTGATTGGTCAGGGAGACGTACGGCCTTTCTCCTACATAAAGACCCTCCTCTTCCAGATAACGTGGACGCATGTTCTCCGGGAGCTTACAAGAAGCAGACACTGAGGAACACACACAAACACACACACACAGACACTCTATACGTTCATGTGTATGTTGAGTGCAACAAGAAGATTCTGTTGGATGAACGTATATAAAACATGTAAAGAAAATAAAAGAAGTGCAGACTGTACCGGGTCTCACACTTGGGATGAACAGAAGCTCGTTCTCTCTTTGTGCACGGCTGCTGTAATCCACATACTCGGCCTTCTTCACTTCCAGGAAGTCCTGCGCTGACTGAATAACGAACAGATCCTCTTCCTCATCTCGGACCAGTGGGACATCTTCATCCTGACTTACAGGAGTTATAAAAACAAACCTTTCCACTAATGTTCTTTACATTTACACCTCTGCGGCAGTCATGTTCATTTACTCCTAATTACGTACTACAGGTAGATAAATATTATTGTGCTTCACCCTTTCCGTTTGCTCCTCTTCTCCTCCCTGCTCTCCTTCCATCTCAGTCTCCTCTTCTTCCTCCTCCTCCTCCTCCTCTTCTCGTCTTTCTTTCTTTCTTTCCTCCCCTGGTTGATGTTCTTCAGATTCAGGTTCGGGTTCAGGGTCAAAGTTGAAGGTGAAAAAGTTGTACGCTTCCTCGGTGCTGATCAAACCGCTTTCGGGCTGTTGAGTGGAAAAGAACGTCATGCAGTTTACTCACATTCGATAAATTCTGACCGGACAACAACAACAACGCATTTGCATTTTTTTTAACTACATTTAAAAATGGCTACACTGTAGTAACACTTCTGGCTTCATTCAAATATATTTAGAACAGGATGTTGACAGAAGAGTGTCAGCAAGAATGAAAGGAAAGGTGTAGAAGACAATAGTGAGAGCAGCTCTGCTGTATGGGTTTGTAAGAGACTGTAGCAGTGAGGAAAAGGTGGAGGTAGCAGAGATGAGGATGATGAGGTTCTCTTTAGGAGTGACGAGGATGGACAGGATTAGGAACGAGCGCATCAGAGGGACCGCTCAGGTTGGCTGTTTTGGGTACAAGGTCTGAGAGACTAGATTGAGATGTACAGAGGACATGTACAGAGGAGGGAGATGGTTATATTGGTAGAAGGATGTTGGAGATGGAGCTGCAGGTAAGAGGACAAGAGGAAGGACAAAGAGGAGATGTATGGATGTGTTAAAAGAGGACATGAAGGTAACTGGTCCGAGAGTAGAGGATGCTGAAGACAGAGTTAGGTGGAAACAGATGATTCGCTGTGGTGACCCCTAACGGGAAAAGCTGAAAGATGAAGAAGAAGATGTGGACCGTCCACGAAAGTAGATCCCGTTATCACTATTATCGCAGCTATAAACATCTCGTCTTCTGTCCTGAAGCCTGGCTGAAAGGTCACCGCCTTTCTGAAGCTACATTATTAAACATCCCCTTACAGAAAACACCACTGTATTAATGAGTCATTTGTATTTGATGATTAGTCTTTATTAACCTTTATTAGCCTTTATTAACTACAGTGTCATAATCAACACCTTCTAAACTGAGCACTCGATATCGTACAGACTTCCTCACGCTTTCATTTTCATTTCTCTGCCTGAAACCTTCTTGTAAAGCACAGATTTACAAGAACAGAGCAAAATTGCCTCCTCACCCTTTTCTCTCTGGTGACGCGTCTGGCTGCGTCACGGAATTTCACCCTGGCGGCGATGGAAGCGTCGCCCTGAGCGAGGACGTCGTCTGACTGCGAATCGGATCAAATATAGAACATCGATATGAGTGCAATCCTAGCTTGGGTAATTTTTTATTTATTTTTTGATAAAATGTGCCGGGATAAGTGACATGAATGAATATGATCAGTTCAGGAAAATGATTTGAGTCAGATACTGACAGTGTGGTCTGGGAAGGCTTAAAGGGATCTGGGAATTAAAAAAATAAATAAAAGAAAAAAGTTACAGGTACAAATAATAACTCCACATCGACGCTCCTGTACAATTACATTCTTATAGATATTAGGGAGTTTTACTGGTTATATTAAATAAATTCATTTAATCCAATCATTCAAACCTTCTGTTTGGAAAGAAAAAAAAAAAACTTTATGGCTCTATGACTTTAAATGTAAGATAAGAATAAAAGAGTGAACAGCTTTCCCCGTGATGAGCAGACGTACGTCCTGGTCGAATCGGCTCAGTGTCACTCTGTCTCTGAGGCTCTTCAGGCGACTGGCCGGCTCCAGCGAAACCTCCTGCTCCAACAGACTCGCGGCTTTGGACTGAAAGAGCGTAAATACATCACTGCAACTAGAGACTCCTTCCTTAAAATGTTGTATTAAACTCTCGTTTTCTTACAGAAAAGCCACAATAGATCGGCTGCTTATTATTATTAGCGCTTAATAATAAGACTTAATATTATTATTATTATTAAGAATCTATCATTCGTCCATCATGCACGTCCCTAGGAAGGAGCTGTTACTATGGAAACCGTGCATTAATGTAAACCTGTGGTTGCTAGTCACGGTATTGAGTAGTATTGAATTCTAATCAAGAATTCAGCAGAAATGTGGCGTAAGACCTATTAAAATCATTATATTGGTCCTAATTTAAACATGCTGCTCCATATTTGGCAGCTGAAAGCATTTTTTTATGTGGAAAGAGAAGCTTGAGCTATTTCCTAAAAACCTTAATTTGATTAAAGCACAGCTGGATTGCAGAGAGAGAAAAAATCCTCTCGGAGTGTGAGTTATACAGCCTGGTGTACACACAGATCTACTCAGCGTGTAAACAGGTCGTGTTAATCTGCCTCGCCGACTTCGCTTGGCCGTCAGCCGGCGTGTTTCTGTGTCACAAACAAATCCTCCAGAGCACTAAAGTAAATGCTTTCATTACAGCCTCCTCTTTTCTCATCCTTCTTCTCCTTTCTGTCTGCCCCAAAAAAGCTTTCAGAATGTTGACTGTTTGACTCTCAGTTATTTCCTGGTGTTGCTCAAGTTCTTACCCTGGCCTCTCTCAGCTTCTCCCTCATACGCTGCCTCACAGAGCTCTCGGACAGACTGGAGTCGGCCCTCGACACAGGGAGAGGAGGAAGGTCTGAGAGGGAGAGAGAGAGACACAGAGACACAGAGAGAGAGACAGTGTGTGTGTGTGTGTGTGAGAGAGAGAGAGAGAGAGAGAGAGAGAGTGAGTGAGTGAGTGAGAGAGAGAGACACAGAGAGAGAGACAGTGTGAGAGAGAGAGGCAGAGAGAGAGAGAGAGAGAGAGAGAGAGAGAGAGAGAGAGAGAGAGAGAGAGAGAGAGAGAGAGAGAGAGAGGCGGGGGCGTGAGAGAGGGGGCGAGAGAGAGAGAGAGAGAGAGAAAGAGACACAGAGAGAGACAGTGTGTGTGAGAGAGAGAGAGAGAGAGAGAGAGAGAGAGAGAGAGTGAGTGAGTGAGTGAGTGAGAGAGAGACACAGAGAGAGACAGTGTGAGAGAGAGAGGCAGAGAGAGAGAGAGAGAGAGAGAGAGAGAGAGAGAGAGAGGGGGGGGGAGAGAGTGAGTGAGTGAGTGAGTGAGTGAGTGAGTGAGTGAGTGAGTGAGAGACAGAGAGAGAGGCGGGGGCGTGAGAGAGGGGCGTGAGAGAGGGGGCGAGAGAGAGAGAGAGAAAGAGACACAGAGAGAGAGAGACAGTGTGAGAGAGAGAGAGAGAGAGAGGGAGAGAGAGAGAGAGAGTGTGAGTGAGTGAATGAGTGAGTGAGTGAGCGAGAGTGAGAGTGAGAGAGAGAGAGAGAGAGAGAGAGAGAGAGAGAGAGAGAGAGAGAGAGAGAGAGAGAGAGGCGGGGGGCATGAGAGAGGGGGCGAGAGAGAGAGGGAGAGAAAGAGAATGAGAGAATAAGAGAATGAGAGAAAGAGATAGAGAGAAAGAATTAATAACAAGAAACTGCTAGCAGGCATTGAGGTTATCTTTTATCTCTATATAGATGTTAGGGTGGATATAGGATAAGATTTAAATAGGATATGATTCTGATTCATAACAACAATTTGACTCACGATGCCAATGAGTCAAATATCATTTTGATTCACAAAACAGTGATTCATTATATTTACAATCAAACAATATCATCTGAGTTTGATTCATAGTGCAATGATTTGATTCAGCAATACATCTGATTCAGCTATAATACATTATTACATTACATTATTATTACATTATCAATATTACCATTTTGATTCATAAGGTCATGATTCGTTATTTGACCAGACCTTAATTTGACTAGGATGTGATTCTAATTCACAAGGCAGCAATATGACTCAGTAATGCCAGTGAGTCAAATACAATATGATTTTGATATAAATTCAATACATGAATTCAATTTCAATACTATTTTGAGTCATAAAAGAATGATGTGATAATTGACGATGGATATAATTCAATTCCTAATTTATGGGGCAAAGATTCAGTACATGATGATAACCATTAAATCCGCTGCCATACGATTCTGAAACATATCTCTAAATTCTATTCTGTGTTCGTTTTTGCTAAACGATGCAATGAACTTCACAGACAAACCTCTGTTACAAAAACTATGTCTCTAAGTGTAATAGTGAAGCATCTGAGTCTAATCCAGATTTTCACCTCTGTGTACTCCAGCCAAGCGATCTCCTCCTGCCCACATGTCTTCCACATGCTCCTCCTGCAGCTGCTGCACAACCGTGACCTCTTCCTCCACCACCTCGTCCTCTGGAGGAACCTCCACCGCCATCTCTTTCAACAGCTGGAAGAAGAAGAAGAAGAAGAAAAAAAAAAGAAGAGCAGATCTTAAAAGAGAGACAAGCGAGAGACATGTTGCTGTAAGGCTACATTCACTACACACACAATACAACTATAAATTGATGGTGTTGCCTTTTTTTTTTTTTTTATACCTTCTTCTTCTTCTTCATCCTCTGCGCTTTCAGTGAGCGTCGCAGGGTTTCACTGGGGTCCTCCTCTCTGCCCGTCATTTCCTGGAGCATTACATAGTGAAAAAAAATCAGAAACTACACCAGATACCAGAGCACGTCCCTGAATATACAGTACTGCTGCACACTATCAGAGAAATGTACATTGTTTTTGCTTCACATGAGTGTTTAGAAACTCTTAATTGGTCATTTCGTCTTCCTGTTTCACTGGAGTAAATACACGAGGTGACACAAAGGCCAAATTCCCTAAGATCAGATCTAATATTAAAGAATATTACTGAATACACAAATGGGATGAAAGTGTGTAATTCAACTTCATAAAAAAATATCAAGAGTTTCTGCACACATGTAATAAAGGAAGAGAGCCAGGGTTGATCTCATCCAAAGCACAGCAAACAGTGAAAACAGGAAAGAAAAAGGATGAAAAGAAAAAAAGGATTTAGACCATTAAAAAAGAAAAAAGCGTTTGTAGGGCTCGTGTGAAGTTTGAAGAACGAGGAAAGTAGGAGGAAGAGTCTAGAATTTAACATGAGGAGATGAGAACCAACCTCCACCGAGGTGCGATCGATCTCCTTAGTAGCGCCGGAGTC
>NC_083478.1:19567966-19590466 GCF_030014155.1 Tachysurus vachellii
GTATGTCTTAATGCGGTACTCCCCGTTCTGCACCAGGCTGATGGCTAAGTGCTTATTGGCCAACGTGATGTCATAGGAGAAGTAATAGATGCCGGGGTATGCGCATATAAATTTTCCTGTCTGTGGGTTGTAATGGCCTCCTTCGTTGAAAAGGACTTTGTTGAACTTGATTGGTACTTTCTCAGCTGGGTAGCTGCTGGTGATGGCTACAGAGAAGGCTGACTTGGGTACCAGGCTGCCACAGAGGCACTTGCCTGGCGTTCCTTGTGGACCCCTGTGGCCCTTTTCTCCTCTCAATCCAGGCTTTCCTTCAAGTCCTGGATGTCCTGTGTCTCCTCTGTCGCCCTCTGGGCCACGCTTACCAGTCAGACCTCTTTCCCCACGCTCACCGATTTTGCCGCCTGGTCCAACTTTTCCTTTAATTCCTGTATAGGTCAAAGACAGGACAGTGAATCTACTTTCTATACCTTTGGGGTAAATATTCTGATTTATTTTCATACTATACAATTAAAGAGTGAGCCACAATTCAATGAGAGAAATTAAGGTCATTTGGGTCCATTCATTTTCACTGTGTGTGTGTGTGTGTGTGTGTGTGTGTGTGTGTGTCTGTGTGCATGTGTATATGTGTGTGTGTGTGTGAGTGAGAGAGAGAGAGAGAGAGAGAGAGAGAGAGAGAGACCCAGGTCACAAAAATTACATATTCTTTCTCAATTCTGTACAGGATTGTATACTTGAATTTCTTCTGGGATCAATGAAGTATCTATCTATCTATCTATCTATCTATCTATCTATCTATCTATCTATCTATCTATCTATCTATCTATCTATCTATCTATCTATTCATCCATCTCTATCTATCTATCTATCTATCTATCTATCTATCTATCTATCTATCTATCTATCTATCTATCTATCTATCTATCTAAATGGTTCCTCAGACAAATCCCATGGTGTATTTTTTTTCTCTGATAGATGTTGATATTAAAACCATGATCCAAGTGTTGAGCCCAAAACATGTGAATAAAGTCATCAGAAGAAAAACACTCTAAGCCTTTATAACTTTCTTAACTCTTAAATCTGTTAGAGAAACTCTGAGAGAAATCAAAGAAAAATAAATGATATCTATGGGATTTGAACCAGAGCAATCATTTCCAGCTTATTAACTGAAATATCGGCCAGATTTGATCACTGTGGGACAATAAGAATTGATTTTCTGCTGTTGTGCTGCATTTTTTTCACATGTCTGCAGAATGTTAGTGTTACTATATGTTTAGTTACTAGATGTTTAGTTACTAGATGTTTAGTTAAGCACTGTGCGTACCTGCTTCCCCTTTCTCGCCTTTGTCTCCTTTACGACCGTCCCTGCCGTCCCTTCCTGGAATTCCAACGTGGCCTTCAAGCCCTGAAGGCCCGGGCGGTCCCGGCTTTCCCGGCGTACCCGGTAGACCTGGGACACTGCAAATGAATCGTGGTGAAGTTGTCTTCCCTTTGGCCAACAACAGCTGGCTGACGACGCACTGGCACAGACACATGATGCCCACAATCGCTCGCATATTCAGACCTAGATAGTACACAGACACATCATGTGTGCAAATGATAAAGCCTTCTCGAAGGAAGTAGGGCTTTAATGATGAGGACTATCTCTAATATTGGTTTTGTGGTAGTAGTATTTGTGAATATGTATAATTCCACTCCCCAAAATATTCCAACCAATCTCACTCACTCCTGTAGAAAAATGTACCAATCCACCAACAAAATTCCAACCAATCCCACACACACCCCTGCAAATCAGACTAATCTTTCTTAATCTAATCACATGTCATCTGTTCTGTTCTCAGATAATTCGAGAACTAGCGCTCATATGGTGCAAACATTCTCAGCCATGTTTCTTGTTTCTCTCTCGCTCTCTCTCTCTTTTTCAGAACAAGCTGAACTCCTTTGGGAAAAGAACAGGATTACACATCACACTTAGCACTTGGCTAGCCACACACCAAGGCCAGATGTGTGCTCGAATGGGTAGAATGATGTACTGGAACATGTAAAATGCAAACTCACACACCCACTAACAGTCAGGGATTCCCTTACTGGCCTGTGTTTCCACACATACATGTTTTCCCATGCTATGACACTGGATCTCTGGATTAGTTGCAGCATTGATCGTTTACAAAGCTTAAACTACGTCCAGAACCTTGCAGCTGCCAAGACTCAGAGTTTATTGTTGAGTAATATTGCTATTAATCTCATAGTTGTGTATATGTGTATAAAAAAAGCTTATTTTTTAATAAAAAGTTATTCCAGTGAGACGTTAAGAGAGCAGTGTGGGCTGAGGTCACAGGATGTTGATGTGTTAGATGTAATTTCAAATTTTCCAGCCCAACAGCAAAAATAATAAGCGTTCCAGCGTAGAAGTAGCACAAGACTGCCATAAAGTTATTTAATGCAGCTGCAACAGAGCCTCAACTTCGCTAGTCAGCAATCCTCAAGATGACGGTGTTTATTATTAACCTATACTGAAACTAGGTAACTGTGCATTGATCTGCATTAAAGCCATTAATCATGTAAATGTTTGGATGAATTCTAATAAAACACAATACATGCTAATCTTGATTGAATATGTTATGAATATTTGTGAATAATTTGTTTTGCAAATCTGTGCAGCATCAAACTGGATCAGAAGCGTGCATCGTGTGCGTGTGATGTCGTTCATTAATAATTGTTAGTAGTTGGATTCACTGAATTACTTGCTAATGAATCTCCATTGGTTACTTGGAACGTCAGTGAACGATGACGTGCGGCATCTGCGATCCAGAAGGCAATTTCAAGCAGGACGGAAACGCAAGAAGACACACAGCATGTACAACACAAGAGATCTTATTAAAGATTTTAGACTGACACACAACGGGCCTCGTTTATCCAGCTTTCTAGGGCTCAATTCATTCATAAAACATTTCCAGGAGAGCTGGAGAAATAATTTTCGTGAAACTCCAGTAAGTTTAAAAGAATGCCTTCAGAGATTGTGTAAATTGACATGTACGTAGATGCAGTTCCATCGTTTGGCTTATGATCGTGACTGTGATTTTATATATGTTGTCAAATTTAAATCCAATTCATTTCAATTACACATTTACAATTACAATGACAAGAAATCCAATATAGGAAATCCAATCCAAAACGAATGCAATATATTAAGACAAATAAATGGTTCATTTATTAGATTAAAGGAAATGGCGCCCAATAAAAATGATCAAGAGGCCTCTTGACAGATATTTGCATACTCTGGTACACTGCCTGGTTTTGTATTGGATGTCACAAACGCTCCACTCCAGCAGGTGGTGCTGTTTTTACGATTACAGGAAGGAGATATAGAAGTCATTCGTCTTTAGATGAAACAGCTTGGGCATAGCACATTACTAATGATAAAACACAGACTTGGTCGTGTAGACTCGGTGTCCTTCCATAGAATTCCACACACATTAAGCACAACCCCAATGCGATGTCCATGCGCTTCACTGTAATGGCCAAGCTGCATTATTGCTTTACTGTTTAGCCGTCATTTTGCCTTCGTTATCTGTCAGCTTTGCCTTTTATGGAGTTTTGGAGGTGTGACTAAATGCAAATATTCCATGAACAAGTTTAATTTACAGATTTCATAGCGTGTGTCAACATACGCACGCGAGAATGAAGAAAATCTGTGAAACTTTTAGAAATCTGTTACTTACGAAAACATTTACACTTGATATAACTTGATGAAAGAAGTCTGGCTTTAACCAGCACACGCTTCTGCCATCCAGCTGTGCGTACACAAGCACGAGTGCTCTGTACAGAAAAATGTGTCCCCATGAGTACTCAGAGTAATTCAAATGACTCATGGCCTCTCAGTACGTGCCAGTCATCACAGCCAAGTTCTCAGCATTCGGTTCAAACATGCATGACTTTAAGTAGAGCTCAATAACATTAAACATAAACATTAACAGTGTGTAACAACTATTACAAGCCCTTTCAGTGTAATGCAATCGGATCAGAATCTGGATATTACAGTTTAGAAAGTGTCACGCAGTGTAAAGAAGGTTTGAATGTTGCACATTGTTGTGATTCATAAGGAAATAAATGCCAAAAAAAAAAAAATAAAGTACCTTTTTTGTTTTTTCCCATAAGTCCAGTCTTGCTGCAGTAAAGATTCCTAAGGAATTTTTTGGTCTTATGAGGTCATGGGCATTTCAGCAGCTCCCTTTGGCCTGTTCTGTCAGGACTCGTCTTCTTCTCAATCATCTATGTTTTGTTTCAACATCTGTTTATGTAGATGGTTTGTGAAGCCCACATTGGAAAAGCAAGCGTCTCCAGAGTTCTATCAACTGCTGTAATCTCGGCATCTGTCTCACAGAACTCTGCCCTTCCCTACCCTACGCCTTGTTTCGAACCCTCCCTTCTCGATGATCTCCTCCTCTTCATGCATCATCGAGCCAGGAAGACAGATGGACTGATCTCAAAAGCCAGTTCACGTTTATATTATCGATAACACGGCTCATGCTGAATTGACTGATGGTGGGAATGAACACTTAGGCACTTTTAGATATTAGAGTGAAATTTCTCAGAAATCTTACTGACTGCTACAAAGTGCTGACACTGAAGACTCCTTACATCGATGTTAATCATCCATCTAATCACAGAAAACATCACCATATCAATGATAACATGTTGAGAAACCTTTAATGTTTACAGAAGGATCCTCCAGACTTAGTGCTTTGGAGCAGGCAGTAAGCTACACGTTTCTTTTCAAAAAACATCCACATGTAACCATTGATATGTTGATTTTCTGAGACATTTACATTTTACAGAAACAGTTACAGAAATGGGGGGCACGGTGGCTTAGTGGTTAGCACGTTCGCCTCACACCTCCAGGGTTGGGGGTTCGATTCCCGCCTCCGCCTTGTGTGTGTGGAGTTTGCATGTTCTCCTCGTGCCTCGGGGGTTTCCTCCTGGTACTCCGGTTTCCTCCCCTGGTCCAAAGACATGCATGGTAGGTTGATTGGCATCTCTGGAAAATTGTCCTTAGTGTGTGAGTGTGTGAGTGAATGAGAGTGTGTGTGTGTGCCCTGTGATGGGTTGGCACTCCGTCCAGGGTGTATCCTGCCTTGATGCCCGATGACACCTGAGATAGGCACAGGCTCCCCGTGACCTGAGGTAGTTCTAGTTCGGATAAGCGGTAGAAGATGAATGAATGAATGGATGAATGAGTTACAGAAATATAGTCTACAGCATCAGGGCTTTGGAGTAAGAAGGAAGATGGGGGAAGTCTTGTTAAAATGACAAGATAGATTTTGGTCTCGTTAACTTCTAGTAAGAGGCAAAAAAACAAGAACAGGAGCAAACTGGTTAGAAGAAACGTGATGACGTGTTGTCCAAAAACAAATAAAAATGTATCCATTGGTAAAAATCCTGTGGTATAAGACGGACAAAACAAATCAGACACATTTATTAATCAGTATCCCTCCACCATTGATGATTCTGCTAGCCGACCACCAGAGATCGCCATTACCAATAGTTTATACTGCTTCATCTGTTGGTTGTGATGTTTCTCCCTTGTTAATTCTCACCTGTTTTGTATTGTCTTATTAGTCACGCTGTTTAAGTTCCGTGCTGTTCCCTGTTTGCTTGTTGGCTCAGTAAACTTCATCTGCTTAAGTTTATCCGTGTTTGCGTTTGCACTGTACGTAGCTTGTGTGTTCAAGTTCTCCTACTGTAGCTTAGCCTAAACTAGCTCTTGTGTTCTGGCTGTCTTCTCTTCCAAGCTCTGTTTGTTCTTCCCACATTAAAACATTTTTTTTTTGCCTCTGTATCATAACTTGACTGTTTTATTCCTTGAATATTTGTTCATTTTTAAAAGAATCTAAAAAAATAAAAGTGACGATCTTTTACAATATACTGCTTTTTTATTTACAGACAAATTTTAAAAAGCTTTTAAAGGATTTTAACAATTTTAAGTGCACTTTTTAACCCTTACCTCAGGTAAACTTTATAAAATTCTTCATCGAAAGTGTACAGAAACTCTGATATAATGTATAGATATGTAGATATAATTCTTATATAATATATTGATATAATATTTACATAGGATGAAAAAAATCCAATCCTAAACTCCATGTTCTTTCCATTTTTTTTTGCACTTTAACATAGCAGATCATGAAGGTTTTGAGAATCAGATAATTGATTCAATTTAGTGTGGTTGCTATACAACTATGAACTGATTCAAATAACTGAGATTAAAAAAGACATATCTCACATTATATATCACAGTATAAAATGTATGTACGATACTGAGCACAGGAAACTGGCTCTGTCTTGGCTGAGGTTGTTACTGCTCAGGTCCAGCTCTGACAGGCCGACGGTGTTCAAGCTTAGCGCAGGGGCCAAGAAATGAAAAATGTTGTTGGTCAGGGAACAATTAGCCAGCCTGTAAGAGAGAAGATGAGAGGACAATCGTTATTGGACAGGAACACTGACAGCTAAACAAAAAAAACATAATAATCTTATACATAGTAATGTGAATGGAGTGCATGATGGAGTTTTAGAGAGTTGGAGAAACTGAAATTTAAAGATATTCTGAATTTGAATGTTGTTTTTCTAAAATTTTTTAAAAATTTTGTTATAAGCCATTTAAATTGTATTCAGCTCTACCTCAGGATCTTTAGAGTGCATTGTCTGTTGTGTAGGCCAGTGAAGATTCTCGTTACACCCGCATCTCCGAGATTGTTATGGCTCAGACTCAGCTCTCTCAGACTCGAGTTCTGAAGCGTTTTGACCAGAGCGGGGCATATTTCTGAGTCAAGGTCACATTGGTCCAAACTGTATGAACAAATTCAGTGATCAGTCAACACCATTTCAATCATCTTTTATCATTTAATATTTCCTCCCAATCCAGTACAGCTTGTATCTTGTACCTGACAGGATGCACATAGTTGTACCTTAAATTAGCTTTGCTACACTTAGGTTATTCTTTCTTTCTTGTTAATCTTGTTTCTAAGTGCTGTTATGACTCTTTTGTTGTACTTTCTTGCTTTGCTCAGGTAAATTGATGAGTTTGATACTTTTCTTTTCTACTTGAGTAAACCTCAGGTGTAATATTTGAAGCTACACTTTAGTAATTTGGCTATTTTTAAATCTCCGGACACTTAAAGTGTTAAGCGCTTAATTTCTGTCTGTTATAATTCTGTCTCCGTCTATTGATGATCCCTATTAAAAGGTCATTTGTCTTCCAGTCTGTACAGCTTCAGTCTAAAAATTGCTACACGGTGTTCACCATAATGTCTGAAGAGTGCAGGAGGGCTGTCTGATAGCTGCACACAGCTTCTCCGTCGCAGTCTTGCCAGGGAAATTCTTACTTAGATCCAGGCATCTCAGGCATGTGGGGTTTGATTTCAGAGCCGAAGCAATGTCAAAGAATCCTCGCTCTGTGAATCCGCAAGATGAGAGCCTGAACACAGAGAACAGAGAACTTAAGATCTCAATCTTCTCATGATACAAAAAGCACCTTAATAATATGCGCACCATATATTAAGATATTATTACAGAAATCTTATCCAATCTCTTTCCAAGAGTTCTGCAACTGGGCATAATCCTGTTGCCCAGTTATTTATCAGACTAAAGAAAAGAAACAGATATTTTCTTTTACATACAGTACCATGTTGCCAACATCTGTTTGCCTTACTTCAGGGACTGAAGTTTACAATTTGTTTTGCTCAGTAATTCAGGGAAGACTCTTGCACCCAAGTCTCCGATGGTGTTCTCGCTCAGATCCAAGTATTTAAGGTGAAACGATGTGGTACTTGCAGCCGAGGCTAGAAAAGCACACCATTCCTTTTTGATGTTACAATGCGCAAGCCTGTAAAACATACATCGTTTCTAGAATGAGAATATATGTTGAGGTGTTGGCATTAATCCAAATAATAAAGGGGTTGAAGGGACATTTTCATGCATCACCTCAGTGTTTCGATCCTGCTGTTGGGCAGTAAAGCCACGGGCTCAGTAAGAGCTTCACTTCCTATAAGATTGAAGCTCAGGTCCAGCTCTCTCAGGTGGCCATGGTTTGAAAGTAGAGCAGATGCTATATGAGAACACCCAGTTTTTGTCAATCCGCAAAATGCCAGTCTAGAATAAAAGACAAATATTCAATAATGTATGTGTATACTCTTGCATGAATGTCTAGGGAAACCCACTAGAGGGTGAGAAGTGCATAAAGTAGGTTCTTACTTCAGCACCTTCAGCCGACAGTTTGAATTCCACAATCCTTTGCTCAGTTGCGCCACTCCTTTGTCCTGCAGGAGATTGTAACTTAAATCGAGCTCTCTTATAGCACAAGTCTTCAACATAAGAATGCTGGCCAGTGAGTGACAGATGTTCTTTGTAAGGTTGCATGAAGACAATCTGAAAAGCAAAATCACTGAAGCTCAAAACACCACCATTATACCTGCCAATCTGTTGCCTTTGTTCTCTGATCTATATACTGCAAAATTAATGCAATCATAATCATACTAACATGACAGTCCGGGATGCCTTGGCTACAGGTTTTAACCGCTTGTATCCGTCATCTGACTTGATGTATTTTCTTAGATCAAACACCTCCAGGTTCTCATTGGTCAGCAACACAAACACCAAAGCGGACCACAGTGCTGGCGAGAGTTCTTCTGCCGAAAGACTCTTCGTGTTTAGGTAGGTTTGAATTTCCTGTACTAGAGAATGATCATTAAGCTCTTGCAGACAGTAGAACAAGTTAATAGCGCTCTCAGGCCTAATGTATTGCCCAAGCATGAACTTTATGTAGGTCACAGTTTCCTGGCAGGTATCAGCGCTAACTTTCTTCTGCAGTAAACTGCACAACATCTCCTGATTGGATTCCAGAGACAACCCGAGGAGGAACCGGAGGAAAAGGTCGAAGTGGCCTTGCTTTGAATTCAAAGCCAAATTCACTGCACTCTTGTGCAAATCAAAAATGGTTGAATTAAGGCAAAGTTTCTGCAGGTTATGATCTTGAACCTGGTCAGATTCAGTGATGCCAGTCCAGCAGAGGTGGACAAATAAAGCTGCAAGATATTCCTGAAAGCTCAAATGCACAAAGCTGTAGAACTTTTTCTGGAATAGTGCAAATTCCTCTTTGAAGATCTGTGTGCAAACTCCAGAATAAACAGATGCCTCTTTGACGTCAATGCCACATTCCTGCAGGTCTTCTTCATAGAAGATCAAGTCACCCTTATAAAGTTGCTGGAACGCTAGCTTTCCAAACGAAAGAAGGTTTTTCATGGTCAAGCAAGGCTGCAGGTCTTTACCTCTTGTATATTTCTCATGTCTCTGTACTGTCTGGAAGATCAAGAAATGGGTGTACATTTCAGTTAGTGATTTGGGAATGTGATGATTGTCTGATTCACACAACCGCCTCTCGAGCACTGTAGCAGAGATCCAGCAGAAGACAGGAATATGGCACATGATATGAAGGCTTCTGGAGGACTTTACATGATGGATTATTTTGTTGGCCAGACTTGGGTCACTGATTCTCTTATGGAAGTACTCCTCTTTCTGGAGGTCATTGAATCCTCTCACCTCTGTTACCTGGTCAATGTAGTGAGCAGGTAGCTGGTTAGCGGCTGCTGGTCGGGAAGTGATCCAAATCAGAGAGCATGGAAGCAGGTTCCCTGCTATAAGGTTTGTCAGAATTATCTCCAGAGATGTTGGTTTGGTTATATCCGAACATCTTTCGTCGTTTCTAAAGTCTAGAGGAAATCGACATTCGTCCAGGCCATCAAAGATGAAAATCACCTTGTAATTTTGGAGTTCTGAGAGGGGGAAGTTCTTAATATCCTTGAAAAAGCAGTGAAGAAGACCCTCCAAGGTGTGCTTCTCCTCTCTCATGAGATTTAGCTCCCTAAAAGGCAACGGAAACAAGAAATGTACATCTTGGTTGGCTTTTCCTTCAGCCCAGTCCAGGATAAATTTCTGGACCGAGAATGTTTTACCGATGCCAGCTACACCGTTGGTCAGGACAGTCCTGATGCATTTGTCTTGCCCTGGTAAAGGCTTAAAGATTTCGTTGCATTTGATCGCCGTTTCTTGTGCTGTTGGAACTCTGTTCAATGACTCAATCTGTCTCACTTCATGTTCATCATTGGGGGTCCCACATCCTCCCTCTGTGATGTAGAGCTCAGTGTAAATCTTGTTGAGAAGGGCCGGGTTTCCTTGCTTAGCGATTCCTTCAAACACATGCTGGCTCTTGTGCTTCAGGCTGGATTGGAGTTTTTTCTGAAGCTTATGTACATCTTCAACTAAAAATGGAAAAAAAAACATTCATTATACAACATGTAGGCTACAGATTACCTTACAGTATATCCATGTGATTTTAATTAATGGAAGAGTGTCTGGCTTACATTTGATCAGCTTTTCAACCAGGTCTTTTTCTTTCATGTCTCTTAAAATGTGAAGGGCGATCTTCAGAGATGCTTCTCTAACATTATTGCTGTCCTGATCTTCTTCTGAATTTTCCACAGATGCACCGTAACCTGGGCTGAGAATCTGGCTGATTTTCTTCATCTCCCGTTCCATCAAGCTCATGAACCTCTCTTCAAAGCTCTAATTTGAACATTTAAATCCATTAGACAGGAACGATACAAGAATATGAGAGAATGAAAGCCATTTTGTATGTAGTATTTTCTGTGTCATTTTACAGTTTTGTATAACCTCATAACCTCTAATTTAAACATTTTGTACTTAGATTGTCACCATTTACTTAATAGCTTTACCCTTAATGTGGCAGAAGGACACAACTTTTCACTCTGGTCAGATTGTCTTTCATGAACAAAGATCTCCTCTTTAAAGGAGGCTGATGGATCCATGGAATGTTCACTCTTCATTAACAGGCAGCTGGGACCATATGAGCGATCCTTTATTCTGGTAGTTAAAAGTAACCAGATAGAGAAGAGAGAAGTGTAAATAACCTTAAAATCTACCAATAGAAAGAAAGGAACTATCCATCTATATATCAAATGTAAACAGTACTGTACATTTGTTCAGCAGGTGCTCCGTCTTTAAATTTAAAGGGTGGATCCATTGACTGGTGACTCCTTATGGACAAGCAACCTGGAGGATATGAGCTTGTTGTCTGTTCAAAGCCCCTTAAGCATAAAACAGCATTGAATTATTTCTACTTTATTATGTACAGTAACTGAGGTAATTGTCATTCTATCATGTACATTAACCTTATAAGTGCACATTGTAGAAGTATAAATATTGACCAGTTCACCTGATGTACCTCTATGTACCTTGGCTATTAGTTTATGAACAAATGAATGCAATGATTGGAATTTACATCCAGAAATCTTCAATTTTTTTAACATGCTCGCCTAGCATGTGAGCAAGGATTGCAAGACAACTGAAGTGGGCTGTCAAACACAACGGCTCTAAACCTTTATTAAATACGCAGCTTATAGAGTAAGTGTATCCCATTTCCAACTTCCAATGACAGCGACTTATTCTACCTTCCTAGTTTGCTCTTAATGAAATTCCCTTAGACCAACCTGATGTCCTCCCATTTATGGCATTTGGCAGATGCATTTATCCAGAGCGACTAACAAATATGTCAATCTTATACAAGTGAGCAGTTGAGGTTTATAGGCCTTGTTCGGCCTAACAATGGTGGGATGTGAACTCATGGCCTTATGATCAGTAGTCCAACATCTTTTGTAAACGCATTTCTACAACGTGCACCAATATGATATGTGTACAGTACATGACAATAGCAACAATAAACTGTTGACTTGGTGAAGAATACAATCAGGATGAAATGACTTTCACACAAAGCTCAAAAATAGAGCTGATTATGTAAAGAATGAGATGGATATATGTACAGTATATACCTTTGCTGAAGTGTGTTATCTGCTTGCTTTAGTGTAACTGGGAGCTCCATGGAACTGTTACTCTTCATGGACAGGCAGATGGGACTGTATGGGCTGTCCTGCATTCTGCTAGTTAAAAGTGCACAGATAGAGAAGATAGAAGTGTAAATAACCTTTAAATCTACCAATAGAAGGAAAGGAATCTACCCATCTATATATCACACAAGAACTGTACTGTACATTAGTTCAGCAGTTGCTCCGTCTTTAAATTTGAAGGGTGGATCCATTGATTGGTGACTCCTTATGGACAAGCAACCAGGAGGATATGAGCTTGTTGTCTGTTCAAAGCCCCTTAAGCATAAAACAGCATTGAATTATTTCTACTTTATTATGTAACTGAGGCAATTGTCATTCTATCATGTACATTAACCTTATAAGTGCTGTCTGTTCAAAGCCCCTTAAACATAAAACAGAACTGATTTATTTCCACTTGATACATGGCAATAACTACAATAAACTGTTGAATCGGTGAAGAATACAATCAGGACACAATGAGTTTCACACAAAATTTTGAGATTAAAAATAGAGCTGATTATGTAAAGAATGAGATGGATATATGGATATACCATTGCTGAAGTGTGTTATCTGCCTGCTTTAGTGTAAGTGGGAGCTCCATGGAGCAGTTGCTCTTCATGGACAAGCAACTGGGGACCGGTGAGCATGATCTCCCGTGCTGTATGACAGCAGAAGCACTAGATGGTGGTAAAAATAAAGAAAAATAAAGAATTAATGTTTTTTTTTTCCTCTCATTTTTAAGCATTCTTTGATTTAGTAAAACAATGTTTTGTTTTGCTACTTTGCTCAAGTACTCATGAACATTAGAATGACTTTCAAATTGCATCACAGCCCTGGACCACATAACTAAAAACATTCGGTAAAATCCTGACAAGTATGTTAATCGATTTTGACCTTTGGTTATGTTATGAATAAATTCAATCACGTTTTATTTCACTGGAAAACCATTTCATTTCCTCACTATTGAAACAGATGTCTATTTGAGTAATACAATAATGGTTCCCTCAGGATATCAGGGACACTTATTACATCTGAGACATGAGAATATTTAAGTATTAAATATTAACATTATATGGACATGAATGTAATGTTTTTGACCCAGTCTGGGATTTGAGGTTATTTTATATCAGTCTTCACTCGGTGGTCTGACAGGCACTCACATATCATCTGAAGTGATTGGATATGTGTAAAAATTATTGTTTTGAAGCCAGGAACACATCATGCTTAAATAAAATGGAGAGGAATATTATTGCTTTCAGACTGTTGTCTTTGGGTCACAGCTATGTGGTTTTTCAGCGTTTGTGCTGTATATTAATACCAAATGACAGACAGAATGAGTTTTTGGTCGGTCGAGTTGAGGTTGGAAGAGAATTTCTGACAAATGTCTGACATTGTCAATATGTACAGAAACGCACAGTCTCTTACTTTTCTGCACCAAGAGCCTTCGCAGGGTTTGTAGGTAAACTTCCTTCATCTTTGTAGTCCTCTTTCACGTCAGGGACATTGTCACATTCCTGGTCTTCAGTGGGGACCCATTTGCTGTCCATCCTCCTTCACACACCTGCATCACCTGTACGGATTAAATACAGTCCCACTGTGGACTACCATTGGAAACATCTAAAAATTAATAAACAAGAAATAAAAGCCTTGGGCTAAGAACTTTAGAATCAAAAGATTCGACACAGCAATATTGATTCACTCATTCCTTTCGTGTGTTTAGGTTTGTACGCCAGTTTTATTTTAGAATTTGACATTATTATTATTATTATTATTATTATTATTAGTAGTAGTAGTAGTAGTAGTAGTAGTATGTCTTAACAACCGGTTTTATGTATAACACCTGCAGAACTTCTCAGTATAAACGCCCTGACTTTGATTGACTAAATTCTAAAACTCGATTCATTCCTGTTTGTGAATCGATTCACTTGGTTTATTTAAATCGACTATTGAAGAATATCAATTCGCGACATGTTCCTCACCTCGAGCGGTTTCTAAAACAAACTTTATTCCTTTCTCATCACACATGTATAAACAGGAACAAAGATTCTTCCATTATATTACGGAAAAGAAGAAAGACTTGTTCCTGCTTGTGAATCGATTCACATGATTCACTTTATAGGAATCGTTGAGGAATACGACAACAACTCCGTTTCTAAAACAAACTAAGTTACTTTACACATATTTACAAACGCCAAACCTTTCCATATTCCAAATGTATTCATGTAAAGTCCGTGAAACAAACATATTTGGATTATTTTACCGAAATGTATGTCAGCACAAACATTAACATCATAATAATCCCATAGACTAGCATCTGTTAGCATGTTTAACTTAATAATGTGTCTTTAAAAGGGCTAATCTGCTGATTAAACCGATCACTGAAGGTTACTTACTTGTCAGATTCTTTACTAGACCCTTCAGTTTAAGTTATGAGTAATAACTTGTTATGTAAGTTTCGGTTTCAGTTCTTGTCCCTTTAAAAGAATTAACTCTTTCTATGCCAAACTAATTCTTTCTCCAGTACCAAACAAATTCTCCTAAGTGATTCTTCCAGTGCTGACAGGTTCACATTAATACACTAATTCTTATATATTATTATTATTTCTATTGTATAACAGCTCATTCACAAGGACTTGGATGGCAGATGCTGCTCTTCAGGATGGACGACATGGACTTTCCAGCTTATCAGCGTGGCTTGCGAAGGAACATCTTCACAACAGCTAGCAGGAACTTTCTTCTAAAATATTAGAAAAAAGATTCAGCTACAGACCCTACGCTTACACCATCCTATCTTTAATGATAGTGGGATGTGGAAGCTCAGTGGTTAAGGTGTTGGACAACTGATCGGAAGGTCATGGGTTTGTACTCCAGAACCAAGCTGCCACTGCTGGGCCCCTGAGCAAGGCCCTTAACCCTCAATTGCTCAGTTGAAAGTCACTGTCTGCTAAATGACATAAATGTAAATGTAATGATTTTCTATTACAGCAAGTGTTTTATTCCACACTTCACTAGATATCAATAACTACAGCATACTTGGAACATATGATGGATCTATTGTCTAGTACAATTTAACTAAAAAAGGGTTTGAACGCAAATGCATTTAGCTGATTTTATTTATTTATTATAAAATATTAAATAATGATAATTAAACGAGTTCTTATTTAGACAAAATCTCTTAAACTAAATATCTGAATGTTGTGCTGTGTTGGTTGTTTACTCAAGTATTTTGGCCTGGCAATGTTGGTCTTTCATTAATTTTTATATTATAAAAAAAATGTATTCATTAATATTTGTGTACAATTATTTCTATTATTAGTACCATATTATTATTATTTTTTAATTATTCAAACCTAGTCTATTTTTTTTTTTTTGGTGCATACATATAACCATATACTATTTTTTCCAAATTTGTCTTTAAATTCAAGTCCCCAGCAAACGTCTATATTAAAATGAACATGTAAAGGCTCCAGCTGTGTCCGAACAGAACATCTCTTTATTCATCAAACTGAAATACGAAAAACAAAAGATTGGAATCAACACCCCATTTAAATACAAAAAATAATAATAATAATAATATTAATAATATAATAGTAATAACCATACCTAAATAAAAATCAATGTCATATTCATTTTGCATATCAAAGATCCATTCAGTAATAATTACAATCTGAACACTTCATAAACCGCTCGAGCAGATCTGTACACAAACTCTGATTTAGAAACTAGTAACATTAACGATATTACAAAGATCTCATCTTGAAAAATAATTCAAATGAATAACATCTTAGCAATTAGCATCATAAAATTAGATATTTATATATCTCCACATAAAAATACAAAATAATGTTAATGACATGTATGAAAATTATTCCAAGTATTTTTCAACACTATTAAAGTGAAATAAAAAAAAGGATAAAACAAGATGAAATGAAATAGAAATGCATGAAAAAGTCTCCTTAGTTTTTTTTTTTCTTAGCAAAAACGCTATCCAAAATAAACTACAATCATTTACATCGTTACAAAGAGATCTGGGTTGTTGTTGTTGTTCTTTCTTGTTTTTTTTTTGTTTTTTTTTTTTAAAAATAGTCGCAATGAAAAAAAGGGGTTCGTCTTTTAGTTTTCCGACCATAAAAAAATGACAACCGTGAATCGGAACTCTGCAAAATAGGCAATGACAAAAATAAATCTGCGTTTAAAAAGGTATACACTGTAATTCTCACTATTCTTTTATACAAACGTTAGAAACGGTATTGCACGACACGACACAGATCCGAGGTTAGTCAGCCTTTCAAAGTGTGTTCAAGTTTCTGCACGTCAGTGAGGGGGAGAGACGGAGAGGCTCAAGTGTTTTCCATAAAAATTAATAATAATAATAAGATAAAAAAAAAACTTCAAAATATATAATAAAATAACTCAATATATTAGGTTTAAATCACATTAAAATGTTCAAAAGCAACTATATATTAATGAATCTAAGACTGTACACGTCATTGCATGGGTATTTTGATTGAACGTGTTTTTTTTTCTTCTTCTCATATATTTCCACCTGATGAATCATAAATAATTGGGGGGGGATGAATAAGTGAAATAGAAAAATACAATCCAATCTACAAAAATAGAAATAAATATGACTTCGTACAAAAGACAAGGAGAGGTAAAACAAAACGGAAAAAAAACGAGAGAGAGGGAGAGAGAGACAGAGAGAGAGAGCGAGAGAGAGAGAGAGAGAGAGAGAGAGAGAGGACACAGTACTGAGCACAATGTCCAGCTACAGCAGTGTTAAAGGGATTACGTGACACTATTAGAAAGTTACTTCATCTCATTCAGGACACGGGTCTTTTTTTTTTTCTCTTCTCTCTTCGACCATCGTTCACATCCCATAATAGATACGACTCAATCACACTCTATTGTGTGCACCAAATTTCAAACAAGTTAGCACGAATAAACATTTTTTAAATAATCTGGTATAGTTAATAAAAAGGTAGTTTTTCAAAGACGCTAAATAAAACGTGAATAAAGGTGTAGGTTTGTGTGTGTGTGTGTGTGTGTGTGTGTGTTGGAGTGTACAGTAGACTTCAGTATCGATCCGATAACATCGATGTGCTACGGACGTAGAGTACAGTAGTGCACGTGATCGTGTGACGACAGACGTGAATAAATACTTAACAATAAATAGTTAATAACAATAAAAACGCAAACAGATGCAAATCAAGGTCACTGAGCACACAAAGGGCACTGAACATATTACCAACGCCACAAGCACAGCGAGAAAGGACTCTAGCTAGCTTAGCTAGATGCACAGAGAGAGACTACATTGAGTACAGTACCGAAACGTGGCGTAGAGCGCCGGCCGGCGTCTACAGATTGTCCCTAACACTGTCACAGAGTTGCACTTCATTACAGAGACGAGACGAAGAAAATTTGTGCAGAAAACTACAAACAAAAATATATCAAGTTACTGGGTTGCATTTAATCGAAAACTTAAAAATCCTTCTTTTAGGTCCATGTGTGCCTGTACTAACTCTACTCGACGTCTCCGCTTAGTTATTTGTCAACAGTGTGGAAAGAAGAAGAAGAAGAAGAAGACGAGAACAACATCCATCACAAAAGACAAATATCAGCTCTGCACGCTCTGGTAGCTACACAGCTAAAGCTACAACTGACGTCTAGTTAGGGCTACGGTAAATACGCCGCTAGAACATCGTCCGTTTGAGAAACGATCTCTCTTCGTTTCTTGATAGTCGTTTTTCACACAGTGTAGTCTCACTGGATGAAGGAGGTTTGAGTATTCCTCATAATGAGAAATTTCTTGGTTGTTGTTTATTTCGCATGATGCAGAGGTGTCAAAGTTGAGAAAATCCTAGTTAATAAAATATATCCAAATATATTAAAATATGTTTTTGTCTGCTTTTTGAAACAAAACTATAAGATAAGCGCAAGTCAATAATGAAAATCATAATTGTCAGGTATCTAGCAGGAGGACAAAAATCTAAGCAAAAACGCTAGGCTGAACGTGTAAATATATTGGCACCTCTGCATAACGTTTTACAAACACAACGTTCAAAATATGCGGAATAAAGTGTAGCATAAGTCAGCTACGATGTTCTGTCCTTCGGGTTATGACGCAAGCTACCTGGGCTAATTATCCTTTTAGCTTGCTATTGAACTTCTGTAGTTTCAGTTTAAGTCAAGTTTAATGGTCCAGTGAACAACAAAGTTTCATCAGCAGTGTTAACAAGAACTCTGAGGAATAAAAAACAACCAAAAAAAGCCACTAGCATCCTGGTTACATTAGATCATATGTGTGGTAAAAACCATCAGCTAGCTAATGAATATGCTAGATATAATGTTTTAACTTTCTAGCGATTCTTTTTTGACTCAGTATTCAGTGAGGTGAGTTTTCTGTTCAACAAACACGTTAGCATGAATGCTAGTAAAACCCTAGCATCCTGGATACCTCAGCTCCTCTGTGTAGTAAAAAAGATCAGGGAGCTATCGAATATAACATTTCTTTTTCTTTTTTTTTCTTCTTTTTGAGTCAATATTCAAATTCAAATAGTATTCCATGGATTTTGTTAAAAAAAAATAAAATAAAAAATGTCATATGTATGGGCTTGTAAATAATTTTCAGCTAGCAACAGCTGACCTGCGTGAGTGACAGGAGCACCGAAACTAGCGATGGTGAAACGTTCCGCTATGTACATTATTTCTAATCTAAATACTGACATGAACACACACACACACACACACACACACACACACACACACACACAAGACGGACAAGAGCACTATACGGCACACTGATTCTTCACTAAGTGATACACTAAATGGCGCTAACCGAAAAGCTAGCGACGCTATGTGTGTAAACAAATACCATCTCGAAGCATGCAAAGGTGTTTAGTACGCATTTTCGACATAATATTCTTTAATGCTTACCGTTAGCGATAGTATCTTGCACTTGAGAGCAAATCTTTTTAAATCTCTCGTGCTATATATTGTAAATGACTGATAAATTGAATCCCGTGTGTCTTTCTCGCTCTAGAAGCCTAACGCATGCAAGTGATGCAAAGACACACGCAAACGTGAGTTATACGTAATAATGGCGTTATATAATCGCAACAATAAGTCTAGTTATTCGTTATAGCAGCAAAGCTTATCATATACCTCGCTTGAGATTCAATTGTGACACAGGCGTAAGCAATTAGCTATTAGTCAGGCCAATTATAGAAATTAACATTTTGTTTTAGAATTTTTTTAAACCTCTTAAAGGGACGGGTTGGAAATAAATTAAAGGAGTTTTTTGTTTTAGCTTAAATTAAGTCGATTAGCAAGACAAGCTCGATGTTGAATAAAAAAATGTATTGCTGCTCAAACGTAAGTGTTAACATGAACAAACCTGCTTTGATTACGTTCTGCAACATTATATGTAACTTGGAATGGATAAAACTTTCAGTGTGTCATTGTTTAATAAATAAAACACTGCCATGCTCGGAATAAAACACGAAAGGACATGACGTTAACGGGGAAAAAAAACACCGGTCAGTGGTTCTTTTCCTAGAGCAACATGTCCTGTTGTGTTTTATTTCATACATAGAGTCCAGCTACATTTACGCTCTGAAACTTTAGCCGATAGAGCCAAAGGGGGATAAATGATAAACTGTGATAAGGAAAAAAAAATGTGTTGTCGAAGATGGTGAGCTGCGTGATAATAAAAATAATCTGCCTCAGTAATATAAAGAAATATTTGTGGAAAAAAATTTGGTTTGTTAATTGATTAGATTTTTGCTCCTGGCTGATTGAATACTTTTGAAATAGCGTGAATTAGATTTGTTTGTTTTGTTTTTTTACCCCAAAACCTTTCCAAAATTGACATAACAAAGGTGAGAATATTACTTTTTTCGTTACCTTTGGTAAAGACCCTCGGCAGGTTTCTATGTCAGCAGGGGAGCTTACTGATATCTCCGCTCCTAGTTCAGCACGAGTTTGCGTTTTTCCCGATGACGACGAGGCTCCCCGAAATCACATCAAGTGTTTATCAAGAGACGATTGCGCACTTTGCCCTCGGCGTTTTTTTTTTTCTCGTTTGTTTGTTTGTTTTTTTTAGCAGCAGACAGACAGACAGACTGCCCTCTCATGCGAAAGACATTCTCATATTTACTTGTTAAATCTGACATATAAAAATAATTTGAGAAAAAAAAAAACCCTCTTCTGTTATTTTCCTTAAAAAAAAAAAAAAAACTAAAACAAAATACCGAAGTACTACAAAGGCCTGAGATGTAGGGACTGAGGATAGGGTAGAGAAGAGAAAAGTGTGTGATTTGGTGAAACGAATGAGGCATGTAGTGTTTCTGGCTGCTACAAAAGATAAAGATAAATATATCCATAGATCTCTATATACTGTATACTGTTAGGTGATCTATACTGATAGCACAGGCTCGAAGGCGGCGCTTGTTTCCTGGTGGTTTGTTAGTTCCAGCGGAAGTGAATCTGGCGCGGCCGGTCGGCTCCCTCTTTGACCAGCGGCTTATGGAACTCTCGGCCAGCACGCGAGTGGATGTTTGCCCAGCAGAACTCGCAGTAGTACTGCAGACATGTGACATTGGCGCAGAAGAAGGGCGCGAACTTGCCTCCGCAGCGAGCCCCCTGACACTCGTCACACAGCTGGTCGTCCAAAACGTAGGGCTTCACCTCCACCTGATACGAGACACAATTCAACTGAGATCAACTGCTCACTAGTGAATATCACGGCTCTGCTACAAACATGGAAGATGTTACTACAGGAATAACACACGTGACTCAAAGCGAACTGGAATTACTTTTATTTAGTAGCTTATTATTTTCCGGGAAATCGCACAATCTGACAAAATGGAAACGCTTAGTTTTTTATCCTTTTATAGCTACATTAAATGCTGTGGAAGTTGGTTCACGTTATCGCTTGCGTTCCAGCAGTTATATAAACAGTCGTTTCATCACCACTGTCTGTTGTTCTTTTTCTCTTAAAATGATTTTATTTATGCAGATAAATGTTCCAAACTGTCATTTACAAAACACTGAACATTTACAAAATACTGAAATTCTGACGTACTTTTTTTACTTTGTTTGCTAAATCATAGCTGAGTCAGGGCTGCCGCTATAGGAGACGAAGGACCAATCAGAACGGAGAATCCGTGCAGTAAAGTGTAACGATGCTGTCTGGTTAAAAGGAACGGCAATGACTAGGGAAATAGTTGCTCTGCTTTAATAAGATATTTCTTGACCTTTTTTTTTAAATCGTTTATTTGCACTGCGTCAGCATTCTGAGTTTGAGATTGTAAAATAATATTTGGAAAGCCAGGTCAGTTACGGCTGAGGTTTGAGCGATGGGCGGAGTCAGCGGTCTATCATATTCGCAGACTTACGTGGATGATTCATCAAAGGTTGTTTAAACAGTGAATTTGCTACAGATTATTTATGTGTAGTTTACATTCCTGGCAGTAAACTAAATCAGTTCCAGTGAATTTCAGTATTCAGCCACATCAACTATGATCGGTTTCCTTACCCGTTTGTCAATGTCTCCGTGCTGCAGCTGGACGAATCGGGCACTGATGGCAGCAATGTAGCTCTGCTGATTGGAGAAGGCCACTCGGCCCGCCCCTTTCGGGTACTTCAGCTCGGGGTCAGTGTCGATCCCGGCGTAACACACGCCGCCGTACAGACGGTCCATGATCATCGCCAATTCAACTGCAGAGTTTAAAAGAAGATTCACATTTTGAAAAAAGACCCAAGAAAATCAAGCAATCTTGGCCACAACAGTCACAAAAAAGACTCAAAGGGACTGAACCATATACAACGAGTCATATTTATTGTACGGCTTGAAAGCCGTGTACCACCAGGAGGTGCTGTCAGACCAAAAGATGCCAGGATAGTTTCAGCAACTCAGGATCGTTTTGCTTGGAAATGTTGTTGTAATGTAAAATTATTATTATTAGGAAACAAAACGGCCTGTGGGTTACACGAAAATACGGAGTTTGCTGCTTAACTCAACAAGGATTGAGTCTTAATCCAGCTTTTAAGCAATACCATCTTAAAGCCGTGCCACTGAGGGAGATGACGATGGGCTCGGCTCTGCTTGCACGTTTACACAAGTCATCCCCAACACAAGATCATATACGTCTCCAACGAGGCGTCTCGACAGCTTTAGGCTTCTTGTGAAATCAGTGAAAAGCCTGAAGGTTTTACCTGCTCTCAGAGGACGGGGAACTCCGCCTACAAAGATGGTCTTGCGAGGGTCGAGAGGCTGAGAGCCGTCCATCACAAAATCACTGTCACTCAGGTTCCACGGGCGGATCTGAACCTGAAACACGTAGATGTTAGACCACAATTAATCACACATACACACACACACACACACACACACACACACACAGCTACATGCATCTGGAAACTCTAGTAACCAGCAACAATAAAACCAGGAATCAAAAATCCAGACACTGGGAGGACATGCAAATAAATAAATCAATTCTAAATTCAAATCCCAGGTCCACCAAACTGCCACTGCTGGGTCCCTGAG
>NC_083478.1:19592966-19652966 GCF_030014155.1 Tachysurus vachellii
CGACACCTGTGATGACGTATGTTTATGTTGATCTTGGGTCACGTGATAAACAAGCCCTGATTGGCTGAATTGAATCTAACCACCCAATCAGTGGTGGTGGTGGTGGTGGTGGAGATTTTAACAGCTGACCCAGTGTATGGGGTAATAAAGATAAGAGCATGGTGGAGGGATAAAGGCGATGCAGGATGTGGAGTTTACCTCGTCGTCTGCCGTAACTCCTCGCTGCATGTAAACAGAACACAGTAGAAAAAGCTGAGACGTTTAGTTTAAAGAAAAAAATACATTTCACACATTTGCTGTTTTACCCAGACGTTCATAAGCCGAGGTGTGTTCGGGTGTCTGACTTTTGAAAAACGTAAGAAACGTAAATCTCTTCTAGGCTAAACCTTTTCTGTAAAAAATATACAACCAAAGACTTTCTTAATTTCAATTATTTTTGTAAATGAATAATAATTAAGATATAATATAATTATTACATACTACTAATAATATTACTTTTATATATTTTATATAATTACTATTATATAATAATTATTATAATTACTAAATATTTTATGCTAATATATTTTTACATCGGTCTACATCGGTCTCTTTTTTACAGAGTGTCTACATCGGTCCCTCGATACGTTCCGACCAATCAGAATCCAGAATTCAACCTTGTGCTTAAACGTATGACATATACAGAAGAAGTTACAGTCTGAGAAAACGAGGACTTTCTCTTCGAAAATAAAATTAAATTGACTTTTCACTCGTGTCCACAAACACAAACAGCACACACTGAAAACACAGTACACACGGTACACACGGTACACACTGTACACATGGTACACACTGTACACACGGTACAAACTGTACACACGGTACAAACTGTACACACGGTACACACTGTACATTCGGTACACACTGTACACACGGTACACACTGTACATTCGGTACACACTGTACACACGGTACACACATATAAATGCAACACAATTGTGGAAGGAAGAATGGGGAATATTTCAAGCTTCAGTTTTCCCAACATCACAGAGGAGCCACTGATGAAACTCTTAACCATCACCACAGGATTGGAATAAGCATCTTGTTTTTTTTTTTTATCTTGTAGTGTTTACTGTTTTTCTGAGGTAAAGCTTCACTAATAACATGAAACAACATGGCTGCCATCAACGCACCCAATATTTTTTGGAAAACCTTTCACATCTCACCAATTATCCGTGTATATTTATTTTATTTGGAGTTTGTCCAACTGTCCAACTGTTTTGTTAGCTAATTTTTCGCCTCAGACTTGATAGTTAGAGAAGGGATAGATGTTAGCGATAAATAGGAGAGAATTTTGATGGCTTTAGTATATTCCAGAAAACCAGCCGGTGTTTGGTGAAGTGGAACTTTAAAGGTAATCAAAAACTCTCTCTCTCTCTCTCTCTCTCTCTCTCTCACACACACACACACACACACACACACTCACACACACACACTGGTCATATGAGCCACCATCATGCAGCTGGTCACATGACCACGCCTGAACGCTCATGCTCATGTGACCTCGTCAGTCATGTGACAAACTGGTGTGTGTGTTTGAGTAAAGGAAAAAAAACAACAAGCTGCTTTAAAAACAAAACTCTTTCCTGGAACATATTTAACACCTTTATGCTAACATACACGTGATAAAACAGTGATACGGGGGCTAGTTTGCTGCTTGGGGCTGTATTTTCTTTTCTCCTGTGAGAAGTTAGCAGTCGTGTGTCGCTCTGAGCGTTGAGAAACAAGAACAGAAATTTTCATGGATTTATTGTGTCCGTTAGATGTTTTCCTGTCCTTCATCTCCGCTTTGGCTTTGTGTTCATTTCACACACACACACACACACACACACACACACACACACACACACACACACACCCCTACACACACAGGATCTCTCGTTAGGAAAGAAAGAAAGCAGCTGCTTCTGACATGAACCCTGCCAGAGTAAAGCGCTAAAAATACAGACTGGATCTGAAGCGAGTGTCTCAGCTGAAGCAGACGCTCTGCTCTGCTATAAATGGACAAGAATTGTTAGGCCAAACTCTCCGAGTGACGAGAAAGCCGATTGGCTGGCGCAGGATTTCCTTAACTGGTCGCATGATAGATACGGAGGTTCTCTGGATTCTCTTTTTTTTTTTGGTCGGAGCTCTTGACTTTTGATCTACGGAATGTTCTGTTTGTCTTTAAAGCTGTCTGGTGGAATATTGAGGCACAGCCACGAAGTGAAGATTAACCTGATAATAAAGCAGCGTTTATTTATGTATTTATGTATTTATTTTTTACGTCACTGATTAAAATGGTGTATTAGAGTGGTAAATAATTGTACAGTGCACATTGTTTAGTCGTTGGACATCTGAAAGTTACTGTTCTTCTAAACCTGGTTATTAATCCTGGGTACAGGAGCGTTTCACACTTATAATGTAGAAGCTGCTTTAAAGAAGTACAGCGTTAACCCTACACTGCAGTGTCAGATGTGTACAGTGTGAAACAATGCGCTGTTAGCCGCTTAGCGACAGAGCGTTTGGCTCGTACCACAAGCTTTGTACGATCACAGAAACCCTGCGTGTTGTTGAGTGTAGCGTAGGACGGAAAAACTAACATCAAATATTCAGGAGCAGGGTGAATTATTTTACGTCTGAATTCTCGCATTGGGACGTAACCCTGTGTGCCGTAAATAAGCGCTAGCATTTTGTTGGGATTGTGAATAAATTTCACTCGAGATCTTCCTGAAGATCTCCTGTAACTTCACATCCTGCACACTGTGTAAATATTATAAAGGTTTATTGCAACTGCTGAGGAACTAGACACTAAAGCAAAGCCCTGCACTGATCAATCTAATTCATATCTATTTCATAAAACAGCACTGAAGGATGAAACAGTCATCTGAAGATGGAGATCTGATCTGATCTGATCTGGAGTAAGTGCTGTTACAGTGCAGTGCACCAGTTTAATCACATTGAGGTTTTCAGGCTTCGACACGTGATCCACAGCCTCGATGTCTAATATCGAAAAAGCACTTTACTCTAATTTGATTTGTTTTTATGCTCAATTTGATTGTAATATTTATCTCTCAGACGCTTGGGGAGTGTTAAGATGCAGCCAGACTACGATACAATGAGCAAACTGGTGGACGGCTTTTCAGACACCCCCGGTTCAACCTTTGACCTTTGGACGGTCCTTCCCGCTGGCCCCAGGTGGCTGCAAGTGATAAGGCCATGCTATAAAAAGCGGCTGCTTGAAACACGCCTCCCCGCTGTGACCCGTATAAAATGTCTAAATGTGCTTGTGGCGCTATTTAAAGGAATATGCTTTTAAAATAGAACAAACGCTTGTGGGCTTTAATAAGAATGAAAATCAGGTCAGAAATGTACAGTAAAAAAAAACAGCTACATTTAACGAACAGACTGATCTTAGAAGTGTGTGGGTCGTGGCCTAATATTCTAATTGCCTCACTCCGTTCCAGCCTTCAACACCAATCAAACAGAACAAAACATTCAGGCGTGTCAAGCTACCAGATTAGCTTTCGTTTGCTGGTTTGCTTTCATTTACTGGTTAAAGGTTTGTTTGCTGATTTTTATGCTTCTGTTATGCTTCGTAAGGTTTTTTTTATTATTCCTTTCTTATTTTGTTTTAAACTCAGTTTGCTTTCGCAGCGTGGTTTTAATTTTCGTTCGCTTGTTCACCTTCACGCTCATGTTGCTTTTCGCTAACTACGTTTGGACGCTGGTTTTGCTTTTGTTCTTCGGTTAGCTTCGTTTCACTGGTTTGCTTTCCTGCACGGTTTTGTGTTCACCTGCTGGTTAGCTTTAGTTAGCCGGTTTGCTTCTATTTGCACTTTAGCATACGCACCTTGCTTGCTAATTTGTTTGCGCTCGCAAACATTTTATTAGCAAATGGAAATGCCAACATTTTGTCTTCTATTTTCAGGGAAAATTTAGGTTTTGTCTTAAGACCAACATTTTAAAGTTGTAGCATCCAGCACCTAATATGCCTTGTATATTATCGGCTGATTAGTCAGTTACGTATCAATCTGTCTGATGCTGGTAATGTCATACAGCTGTATAAAACTATAGCACGCAGTTCAGCGCTGGAATGGAAACAGATACTGTGTAAAATGCAGTGTGATTAGGTTACAGATGATGGGGTCAGAAGGAAGGAGCACAGAGAGATGTGCTTGGCTGATGTAATTACCATTATTGAGCATGAGCAGGCCATCGGCGCCAGGGTGTGGGCATCCCATGCGGCCTGGACGAGAGAGAGAGAGAGAGAGAGAGAGAGAGAGAGAGAGAGACACCACAAACACAGAGAGCTGAGTGACACACCGCGATGAGCTCCCATGGCATCTTTAGAAAACTCTACTGACAGGAATAACAGAACATATTCTTCAGACTAGGTTCTATTGTAAGGTTTCTTCCTCGTGCCATCTCGGGGAGTTTTCCTGTCCTTCTGGATCTAACCCTGCATCAGGGATTTCTGTAAAGCTGCTTCATAACGATGTCTATTGTAATTAACGCTAAACAAATAAAACTGTCAGTCAGAGAACTAAAAAAATCTCATCAGTGAAAAGACACAAAGAAAATGTGTTGCCTTGACAACACACACATACACACACACACACACTAAAAGCCAGGATTGTTCCAGTCCCAGGCAAATATTTAACACTGCATGGTTTGAGAATATCAGCATGTGGAATTTTTTTCTGCCTTAAACGCGACTATGTTATCAGTGGCTACGTTTCCATGCCTCCTATTAATCCGTCCGATGGACGTAAAAATCAAAAGTAAAAATAAATAAAGAAATACATAAGGATACAACAGCATTCTAAATATTCTATATAAACAGAGAGCCCAGGAAGTAGGAAGCAGGAAGTGTTAAGCTCACCTTTCAGAGGGTCCTGCTCGGCCCGGATGATGTCGATCAGAGAGCTCTCCAGTGAGTGCATGTTCAGACTGTCGTACATTCTGCTGCGATCCTAACAACAGAGATACAGAGTCAGTTTTCCGGCTCGGACGAATTCACGTGACAGTACATTCATTTGTTTAGTGAATGTACGCTTTTATAAAAACATAAAATGACTAAATCAAAAACTTCTAGAGTCTCCAGTGCCAGTGCTTATACACATAGGTTTATAGCTACTTTAACATAAGCGGTAACAGGATCAAATTTGTTCTTTGGTGTTACACAACTTTAAACGTAACTAGAAATGGATAGACATTATGATGTGTAGCTTTTAAGACATAAATAAACACAAATTTGATGTGGTATGTAATAAAGAACACAATAATTCCGGATGTGTTATTATCAGAACTGACAGAATTTCAGTCTTAGCCTAGTGTATGCGGCTTTGCTTCGTCTGGTTCACGTGAGCGACGTGTTTATAACCAGTGCTGAAGTGGATCCCCTTTATTCCTGGAAAATCAAGGAACGCTGACCTTATGGACGGTAACAATGTGTGTGTGTGTGTGTGTGTGTACTGGCTAACATCTCTTTCTGCTTTGCTATAAATGTCAGAAAGGTATCCTGACAAAAGAAAATCCACCGAAGCATGTGGACAGTGAGGGGAATGTTTACTGCACACACACACACACACACACACGCACACACACACAGGATACTGACAGTGTGCATTTGGAAACGTGTCAAGCAGGACCGTAAATAACTAAGCACTCCGTCTGCTTCCTATAAGTCTGATCATTTTACCGCATTTCCTGTGTCCCACTTTTCAGATTTAACCCAGGTCTGGATTATGTTACGTCATTAACAATGACTACATCTCATAAATTGCATAAAAGTGGCCTGAATCTAGAACAGTTTGTTGATCATTTGTTGCAGGGGAACCACAGTACTAGTGGTGCGCACAGATTTCTAATGTACAGACCTTCCTGATTTTCACAGCACAATGAACCAAAAAAAAAAACATCATGTGTTTCATCTCTCTCTCTCTCTCTCTCTCTCTCTTTCCACCACACTAGAGCAGCAGTGATCTTTATCCCACTTCTTCACCATTTTAGCACTGGCCCCCTTTAGGCTTTTACACCTCTGTGGAGAAAAGCTTGCTTGTCTTATTCCTACTTAATCCCTCCCTCAATACAAACGCTTTGCGCTTAGCATCAAATATTGTCTCAGTTGATGCAAATTAGCAAGCGTCCTAAATACTGAATATACTGAACCAGCAGTTTAGCTGTTAACATTAGCTAACATTAATAAACCTAACATGACTTGGTTTGGTTTGACGTAGCAGGGTTGTTTAAACATTTAGCTAGCAAGCTAACAAACACAGAGCTATAAAATTAAAAGAAGGGTTAATCAGGCATTTTGTTTTTCCCCTCTCTAGCATGCTGTTAAACCTCCTACACTGTTTTGTTATTACACATTCACCGCTGCATTTAAGGCACTACCTGGAAACACTATACATAGCGTTAGCACCAGCCTCCAAAAATAACTGTTGAGAAGCTGCTGAGCATGATGTGATGAGACAAGTGTGCAGTCTGAGCCTCATGTTTTTATTACTGACAGCTTTTAAGCCATCTGGGGTTTGTAAGCGGTTTAGCAAAGTGTTTGGTAGCTTGGTATCAAACACTCCACACACACTGTTGAGTTTTTTTTTTTTCTCCCTTCCCTTTCTAGCTTTCTAACCCTTCCTTTCCGACACTTGGATGTGTCTGGATCACTTTCTCTAACCATGACGCATGTAGCCCAGTTCGGAAGAATGAGGCAGGAAGGAAGGCACGAGGAATGTGTGGAATTCCAACGAGCAGGAAGGGAGCGAGATCGAGGATCGTCTGCGAAACTGAGGCTCGTTGATGGGCTCTCGAGAGCATTGTGAACATGATATAATGACATATTCATTGTTAATTTATCACTATTGTTATTATTATTATTATTATTAGTATTATTATTAGTGTTGTCCTATTATTATATTGTTGTACTATTATTATTGTCCACATCTCATGTGCATCACTTTTATCCTGTTCTTCTGGTTTTTCATTCTTGAACGAATCAGTGTTTTTGAACGAATCTTTTACATGAACGAATCCTTCTCAGTCACATCCATGCACCGAATCATACAAGTTTTTTCTTTGACTGATACTCGAAGTTGCCTCTTGAAACTTGCTGTTTTTAAATGAACGGAATCAAAAGATTCGACTCACTAGGATGAATCGAATTGACCATCTCTACTCGGTTCACTTCCAGAAAGCGATTCGACTCTGAATCGACTCTTCCTGCGTGACAGGAAAAAGCTATTTCTAGAATTAGTGAATCATTTTATTGAGTGCCAGCAACATGTTCTTGGAAATTAGACATTTTTTGGATGGTTTAAAAGTTATAGCACCCCATCATCATGTGTGAGAAAAATATAAAACTAAATTCTAAAACTAAAGCTGAAATTATCTGATTTATGCTATTTATAATAGCTTTATAAAATAAGAATTTAATTTAATATTTAACGACTTTATACCATTTAATTAATAAAACTAACATAATGAAGCGCAGTGTAATTGAGGGATGTCATGGATTCCCCGGATCACCACAAAGAATCCCAGTCAGCTCGATTCGTTTCTTTAAGATGATTATGTAATAATTATTACGACATGCCGCAGGCAACCGTGTGCTACTTTGGCCGAGGTGGGTCACGTTAATTTGATTACTAACATGCGGCTGATGCAGTAAACAGTTTATAACACGGTGTTTGCTACTGAGGTCTTAGAAACAGACGAGTTTGTTATATGTTTCAATACATAGGTTTATTTTACTGAAGTTAGGCAGAAGCCAGTCGTGATTTTCACAGAAATGTGATACTGTGTGATAAAAGAGTAAAACAGGCTCTGTCAGGTGACTGCGTGAATACAGACCAGTGAATCCAGGTGCTCATGCACATTCATATGCAAATAAGGAGGCCTTCCCCTCTCTCACACACACACACACACACGGTCTGTACCTGCAGAGGCAGCAGTGTATTGCTGTTGCTGTCTGTGCGGAACACGTTGTCATCACTCCATGTCTTGGGGACGAGTGACGCCCCTGAGCGTGGGAACTTGGGCGGGGCGATGACGCTCCCGCTGCTGAACGGCTTCTTCATGGGTGAGATCTGGCCGAGCGAGACAGGAATGGCCATACCCACACCACGCCCTCGATGGTCCCTGCCCCAGGACACACCCGCCGAATTCCAGCCGCTGCCCCATAGAGACTGTTTCATCAGGGGCTGTGAAGACAGAGAGAGAGTGTGTGAGAGAGAGAGAGAGAGAGAGAGAGACACTAATGAACCGAGACACTAAGTGAGATGGAGAGAATACATACATTAAGAAAAAAGCAGTAAGAATGGCAAGACATGACAAGCCAAGACAGAGTGAGAGAGAAGAGGAGGGGAAATGTGGGAAGAGAGAAGGGAAAGAACATAAAAGGAGAGCAAGGAAGAGAAAATAAGGGCTAGAAATAGAAAAGGAAGAAGGGAATGAAGGTGTGGACAGAAGGGCACAGAATAGCAAAAGAGAGACAAGAAAAGTAAAGGAAAAGAAACACAATGAACTGTATCGAGTCAGAATTGGTGTGAATAATAATGAGTGTGTGTGGGTGTGTGTGGGTGGGTGGGTATAAAATCAAGAAAAGCTTAAAAGCAAACCCTCTCTGCGCAGGTAACACACACACACACGCACACACACACACAAAACACCCAAACATATCCGGTTATATGAAGTGCAAATATGTGCACAGATTAAAGTGTGTACTTTTGCGTTTTGTCTGTAAGCTCTGTGTGTGTGTGTGGATGCGTGTGTGTGTACATACGAGTGTGTGTGTTGGTTTTTCACTCTGTGTACTCTTCCCATCTCTCCTGTGCATATTCACCACACCCAACTATACAACCTACAGTGCCTTGTGTGTATAATTAGATACCAGGGTGTGTGTGTGTGAGCATGTGTGTGTGGACAAGATGAGTGTTTTGGTGTAAATGACTGATAATAATGTTGCCGTCTAGACGATGGGAACAAAAACATGAGCTGCCTCCACAGTAAGCTGTAATGCCTGGATTCTGAACACAACACATAACTCATAACTCACAAAACACAACTCACAACACACAACACATAACTCACAACACACAACTCACAACACATAACGCACAACACACAACTCACAACACACAACACATAACTCACAACACATAACTCACAACACACACAACATGCTCACTGTGGACTAAGGTAGAAGACTAATCTATAGATTTATAACAATTTTCAGCAGGTTTGTTCTTAAAAGAAACATCAATGTTCAAATGCTAATTGTTTAAAATGCTAAAATAAAGGGAACTAAATTAGCCAGCAAGCTAACACCTCCATAAAAAAATGCTAATTTTGTTTTATTTCTTTGTTGAAAGTCATATTTTAGTCATTTGTGAATTAAAAATGTAACTGTTCGCTAAAGGTATTACATTAAAAATAGCTAGCTTAAAACAAATAGCTGGCTAATTTAGCTAAAAATAAATGGCTAGCTAGCTAACAGCTCCATAAAACAGTATAACGATTTATTTTCTATTTTATGTTAATGAATCTTATTTACTTAATTTTTTTCAATCATTTCAAAATAATATTTAAACATAATATACTTTTAGAATTTTTTTATAATATTTTATGTATAATTGTTTTTTATTTTATTTTAGTCATATTTTATCATGGACTTGTGTCAAGACAACAACAACGAGAAAAACAATACCAGAAAAAAGTATTAAATGTAATTAGCTGACAATACGGATTATATGTCGTTGTATTAGCCTGAATGAAATTCTCGCTAAAATAAATGCTAGCTTGTTAGTTAGCCATTAAGGCCTTATAAAATAATGTATTTATTGTTTTATGATGTATCCAGCTAACTTTTGATAATATAAGAACATTCTGTAATGTATTTGACAGTTTTTAGTAACATTAAGGCTGGCTGTAAAGCTGCTAAACATGTTTAAAGACCATGTGTGGTGATTCTGGGCTCAACAAGGTCATGTTACCCTTATCAGTTACCTGAGAGGAAAAAGAAAACATGTTGTTCTTAAATAGTCCATGAAAACTCAAAGTAGAGATGGGCGCGGAAAATAATATTCACCAATAATATGTCATGATGTTTCATCTTCCTAACCTCGGACTCCATGTTCATTCCAATCCAATCCAATCAAACCCTGACGGACAGAACCCACGACAAGCCGTATATTAACTCCCCCACAAACATCCTGTGATACTGTACACATTTATAACAAATAGATTGTACTGCAGAAAGCAAAAGCGTTCAGGTTTCTGTCTGATGTCTTTAAACCTAACAAGCTTCTTACAAAATGGCCGCCGTTAAAACGCAAGTTCTCTTCTCCTGAAAATTATTTTCCTATTAACCGAAAAACAAACTGAAAACCTTCAGTGTAATTATGGGTTTAATCAGCTACACACACACTGCACGACACACACATATCCTAGAAGCCTGTACATAACATCGTAATGGCAAGTGTAATAGCAAAGTACTGACGTTGCTGCGGACAGGCTATTTTATCAAATAAATGTAAACGGAATGTTTTGTAAAAAATAAATAAATGAAATAATTAAAAACATTAATACAATTAAGTAATGGAATTATATTAATTAAAAAAACTAACTTTTACTTTGCAATACGTTTGCTAATCTTGAATAATTCATAAACTACAGCGAAACTGAACACATTAAGCAGTTTAAAGATTATTACTGAGACAAATATTTGTGTCATGCTATCTAATGTTTGCCTCCACACACACACACACACACTGGCCATGCTGATAGGCTGATCCCAGCTCACGGTGTTCGAAAGCCATCAAGTTCATGGCATGATCTATTTCTAATAATAAAGAGTGACAATATATACCGTGTCGATAGTTACACGATAATTATGGTCGGACAATCGTACTGGCTGAGTTTAATAACAAAAGCCCTTAACAAAAGCCCTGTGATCTATTATTCAGTACTTATGCACAGATGAAGATGCTGATTAAATGAAAGGTTGCCAGATTGGCCTGGTTCCAACACAATTATGATTTTAATCCTTATCATCCCTCTGAAGCAGCCTACGAATGCACAATATGGTAAAAAAAATATTATAATTACACGTACACATATGGTCTAGACTTCTTTTCTCAGAGTTACACGTACTCTGTGTCAGGGTGTGTTCCTTATTCGTAATCATGGTAATAAGTTTCAGTAGCTGATATAAACACCTTTTTATAAAATCTGTGTCAGCTGAATATTATGGTTTGTTACTCATCCAGTAAAACATGCACATCTAGTCAGACTGCTTGATATATTGATTCCAAACCGGTATGGCGGTACTGGGCTTTGTGATACTAAGAGTTTATACGTGGACTTTAATGTGACGTGGACGTGTTACAATTTTAGAACTGAATTAATTAAAATGTAAAATTGTATATAGTTAAAACAATGTTTTTTTCAGCACTGTGCAGCTCTGATGCCTCTTACAGTGATCCTGTGCAATGTCTGACAATGTAGTTAATAAACATGTATTATTAAAGCGACAGATAAATATTGCCCTACAAATATTCACCACGTGATCACACCACAAAACACTGATTTGCACTGATATAGAAACTTAATATCATGGTAATAAACGATATATTGCGCATCCTCGGAAGAGGCTCGCTAGGTGGTCTGCTGTGTCACCTGCTGCTGGTTGTAGCTGTTCCTCTGCTGCAGGAAGGTGCCATGCTGCGGGCTGAGCGGGGAGCGGCGGCTGGGCGCATGCTGCGGCGGAGCGCCGCCCATCTGCGGCGAGAACGGAGCGCCGAAGCCGTGCGCGTTCACACCGGGTGAGTAGCTCTGAAAGAAGCCGGGATTCACCGAGGACGGGATTCCTGGGTAGAATCCTCCATCGGGTTCGGTTCCAGGCATAATGTGACTCCCGTTGTTGGATACAGGCGGAGGGGGGGAGCTCGTGTGCACCGACCACGGTGCACCGAACCCGGGCAGGGAGGGTGAAGCAGCCGAGGTGTCGTGATGCGGGAGGCTCGTAAAAGCCCCTGCGAGATGCGCACTTGTGGGCTCCATTCGGATCTGGACCTTGTTGGGACTCACGGATGCGCTCAATGGCGCCGCAACATCGGTCAGAGCGTCCACTGGGAGCTGCCCGGGGCCTTCCGTGGCGCACTCAGACTCTGCGTGCTGATTTTCGTTTCTCTCTCTCTCAAGGTCACGTAGTGACGCGACAGCACCGAAGCGGCCTTGTCCGGCCTTAAAGTCGCTGAAGTCGTAGTCCGTGTGGCTAAGGCCGGTCCCGTTGTCGCAGCCGCCGATGGGTGGCGATCGCTCGGCCGCCGCGTTTCCGGCCTCGTCACTCGACTCGGTGGACGGGACCTGACGCCGCGAGGCTGTCACCCCCGCGGGCTCATCCTGCATGATTCGCCGGGGCGCAGCGGCCGAAGGGAAGTGCGGGGACGCTGCTGTACTGCTGCTGCGTGAGAGAGACTGCGGAGAGGCGGTGGGGAGGAGGAGGTCACCGGTGACCGGGGAGAGGCTCGAATAGGACGATCTGAATGCGCCGAACAGCGCGCTGCTGCTGTCGAGACTTGCTGTCTGTAACAAGCCGAAGCCGTAATCACCCATTTATTAGCGTCAAAATACGGGAATAAAAACTGGAGCTCGCGATTAGTCGCGGCCTTTTCTTTTTTTTTCCAAGAACAAAAACGGGAGCGCGCAGACGGAGTGACCTTTAACTTCCTATACAGCGTATAGAGGAGGAGCTGTAGGGGGTCTCGGTCGCCGATAAATCGTCCTTACACGGTCCTCCGCGTGTACACTCTTATTACTAGGATTAATCTGTGGCTATTTTATTTTTGTTATTGTTATTTTTCGGACCGTTTTCCGCCGACCGACCGACCGACTGCACACCCCCCCTTCCTCGGTGTTACCCGGCCGCTCATCTGATCTGCTGCGGCAGCGGATTAAAAACTCATCCGCTTGCGTCATGGCCATAATTTAAACAAACCACGCCCACCTCTGTTCAACAGAACGGGCTCTTCGCCGCAGTGTCACGTCACCTCATGAATTATTCACAAGGTGCAGCAGCACGCACGAGGCTTTGCCCTTCCAGCTCGGGCTGTGTCCTAAACCGCAAGCTGGCGCACTAAGAGCCTAGTGTTTCACTCTAATATTTTGACATATGACGTGCGATTTGACGCCATTTGAGCCTTTGCATGGAACAAATGTAGGCTATTAGAGCAGACATGTTTGCAGTCCCTGCTTAAAGTGCATGCGACCTGAATAACCAAAGCAAAAGCACCTGTCATTTGCTTGATTTAAAAAAATATATGTTCTGTGTAAAATTGTCAAATAGGTGTTGTTGTTTGCATGGTTTTTCTTTTCTAAACCCAGCTTTAGACTGCAGGCCTTGTTTGTACTGTGAAGCCATATGCTATCCTACAACATACACTGAATAAGACACAGGGATTGACACAGCGCATGCGCACAAGTCAATGCGCACTGACGCTCCGGTGCTATAAATAGCTTATTAAAAAACCTAACCGGATTTCAAAGGGCTGATTGTCTATGCATGCTGAAACATCAGCATCATTATAACACACCTCAAGGAAATCACATCAAGGAATAGTTTCTAAGCAAAGAGCTGCATGTTCCAGCCCTCCAAGGCCAATGTGGCTTTTGTTATAGATTAATCAAAGCAAAAGTTTCAATGGTTGACATTTCTATCGCCCTAACCAGCACCAAGCCAAGATCCTTCTTTGTGATAATAGAAAGATTCTAATTGTTCAGAATGAAAGTCAAGAGGTGAAAAAACGTAGAGAGAAACCGAAAGACGGTCGGCGTCTAATGGGGCGAAAGTCAGTGCATTGTTTTCACACTGAAATGCTCTTTTGTGTGACTGATGGACTTACACAAGAACAGCCATTTCATCAGGTCATATTTAGCAATCATTACTGTAAGCCAATCACACACACACACACACACACACACACACACACACACACACACACACACACACACTGGTGATGGTGATAAGTTCAGACACATCCCATTCGCTGAACTGAGTTATAGTCGGTTCATCAGTAAAGTTCCACTATCTAGTGATGAGATAATAGCATTTACATTTAAGGTACAATAGGTGAAGGATTTCTACAGGTATTTGCGATACGTATTAGGTATTAAGTAAGCAATGAAACACAACCAAGTGATAATTCCTTTTATACAAAAACGTTCATTTATGACAGAATAATACACTGTATGTTTTATCCTGCAAGTAGCTTCCTGTTATCGCTTATGTTACAACAACTACAAGCAGTTTTGTCTTTCCTTCATCACTTGTCATGTTCCTAAGAAACCAAGAAGTGCAAATTCGTCCTTCCTGACCACTCCCCCGTCTTGCTAACTACAACCGGAGACTCTTTCTGTAAATATTTAACAAACGTCTACTAACAGAAAGCGTGACCGGATCATGGTTTATATGTTTTTTCTTTTGTATTTGTTTTTTTATTAGCCTTAGTTTAGGTAGAACGTCCACCATTACAAGTCCCTGAGTAATTGTTCATATAGGGCGATTATAAATCTTTTTATGGTTGTTATAGAAAAAGGAATACACAGATTATTGTATTTACGTTGTAATATCATGAGGAAAAAAAAAACAATTTAACATCACTGACCAGACGAGATCTACTTTAACAAACAGTTACACATTAAGATCTATAGTAAGAATTATTTATAACTATCATATAATTAGAATTTATCATTTAAATACGTTTGTAATACGAAGACGGATCATATGATCACCGTGAGATCCAAGCCGAGTGTTCTGAGCCGTCAGTCTTGGTCCGACGGTAACATGATCAGCAGAAAACACACCACACACACACACACATACACACATACACACCATATATACACACAATCTAATTTATGCATTGTCATCTTATAGAGATGAGATAACGCCGTTTTTACCTACAACTAACGACCAGCTGGCCTTTTCATTGTGTGTGTGTGTGTGTGTGTGTGTGTGTGTGTGTGGTGGGGGGTGGAGAAGAAGCAGACACACAGTAGGATTGAATGATCCTGATCCCGTTAGCGAGCAGAAGCACTATAATATAACCAAACAGCCATCTGCTTTTTTCACACAGCTCTCTCGCCATTTTGACCGAAAATCGACGTTCATCAGCTCGATAGAAATGTGTTTAACGCCTTTCGAACGTCCCCGAACACGATTAACACACATTGACGTAAAAGTAAATATTTTGACGGAGCGAATGTAAGATGTAAGTATACAACATTTAGAGTATAAAGATAGATACAAGAGATAAAATTGTAATTTTTTTTAGAAGGTTTTTTAATTTAATAAACACTGTATTAATTTTGTAGCATGGAATATAATAATAATAATAATAATAATAATAATAATAATAATAATAATAATAATAATAATAATGATACAAAAATTATGATCCTGGTATAAAATATTATGTTTGGCATATCAGAATTGCTGTTTGAAAGCAGATTATTCTGTTTGTTTGTTTGTTTGTTTGTTTGTTTTTTGAACCAAGCTCAACAGCACCACCAATGGTCGTTAAAAATAACACACATTGGGCTGAGAAGTAAGAAGCTGAGACTGATTTCTTTCATGCTCAAACTGTAGATTCATTCATCTTATCAGCAGCAATCAAGCCAGTTGTTTACACTCACCGGACACATTATTAGGAACACCATAGTCATACTGGAGTTTATAAAACCCACATCTCCAGCCTGCTTGTTGTTGTCATCGTCACATGAATCCATGAACCCAACCATGAACTGTGGTGTAATTGGTGGTGGGGAACGTTACATAACCAGCCTGTATAAATGTTTTCCATTCGAAACGTTTGTACAATTTGTACTATTAGATCTGTAAATGTAAAAATATGTTTTCTATAGCTAACAGAGACAGGAGATTTTACACTTTCTAATGAAAAATAGACAAAAACATCAGCTTATCAGTCTTTTTTTATTTTTTTTTGTAGCTAGCATAATGCAGTTGACGAGGCTAGGATGATGTAAGTGGACAATACGTGTTAGGACGGCCATCTTTATATACCGCAGAGTTCATTCACAAAGACACATGTGCTGTGTGTTTGTCCCCCACCCAACACTCTTTTTTCATTCATCCCTACTTCCACACTGACACACACACACACACACACACACACATACATACATACACACACACATTTACACAGAGACACACTTACCCCAGATGGGACAGTCGCACCAGTCAGAGGGCAGGTGTGGCAGCTCAGACCGGTGCTGAGCAATCATTGGCTGTGATTAGTCTGTGTAAGTTCTGGGTGGAGTTGTGTGTGTGTGTGTGTGTGTGTGTGTGTGTGCGGGGGCTGCCGTAATGGGGCAGGCTGCCAGCTGCTGCCCCCCCACTCAATGTATACACTTCTTAAATACAGAGGGGGGATACGTGTGTGTGTGTGTGTGTGTGTATGGGGGTTTCTACAGCTTTCCAGTGTCCCAGCTGCCTAGGTCTCTTGGAAAAACCCAAATATGAGGTACGAGGATGAGCAGCACACACACACTCGCACACACACACACACACACACACACACACACACACACACACACACACACAGTTAATATTTAAGCACAGTTACATGGGTGTGTAGGTTCACACCTTGGCTGTAAATTAGTGAAGTGTTTGCAACACTTCTATATTTAGCTTAAGACAGGTTCTTTAGCTTTACTATACAAATCACACACACACACACACACACACACACACACACACACACACACAGTAATGATGTTGAATGCACCTGTTCCTCTTGACTAGACAAAGGTTTATCTCTGTGGGTTTATCTTAATAACAGAGATGTCATCAGGTCATTTTGTGTCTAGTCCTTTAAGATGTGTAAAAATTATAATAACCATATTCCTCTTTCACATCAGATTATTTTCTGTTTTTTGTCTTGACTCGGATTCGTCTGGATCGTTTTGTGGAACCGAGCACAACGGCACCACCAATGGTAGTACAAAATACGTTAACAAAATCATATGAAGAAGCGTGACGCAAAACTGTGACTGATTTCTGTAGTCCTGCAGTGTATCAGTGACAGATGATCACACAGAGTGACACCTGAAATCTGGACTTACTACATTCAGGCTGAGAAATTACAGCCTGCTTCACTGATACACATCCGGAATGAACCATTTGTACCACATGAACCACACACACACTTACTCACACACACACTCACACACTCACTCACTCACACACTCACTCACTCACACACTCACACACACTCACTCACTTACACTCACTCACTCACACACACTTACTCTCTCAATCACTCACTCACTCACACACACTCACTCACACACACTCACTCACTTACACTCACTCACACACACTTACTCACTCACTCACACACTCACTCACTCACACTCACTCACTCACACACAAACACACACTCACTCATTCACACACACTCACTCACACACACTTACTCACTCACTCACTCACTCACTCACTCACTCACACACTCACTCACTCACTCACTCACTCACTCACTCACACACTCACTCACTCACTCGCACACTCACTCACACACTCACTCACACTCTCACACACTCACACTCACGCATTGACACACAGTGCTATAATCATTATTTTTGGTTACGCAACAGCAGTTTGATTGAAATTAGGAAAGTCAAGGGAATGAATCACCGACAGAGGGGGAGGGGTGACAAGTGTGTGTGTGCGTGTGCGTGTGCGTGTGTGTGTGTGTGTGTTTGTGTGTGTGTTTGTGTGTGTGTGTGTGACAGTGAGGTGTTAACGAGATGAGGACTTCTGAAAGAGCAGAAGGGAGTGGAGGTTAGAGGTCAGTGGAGATAATCAACCTCTCAATCAAGACTTTCTGAGTGACAGTGAACACACACACACACACACACACATACTGTGATCAGCATCTTCACCATGTTCATCATCATCAGGGTCATCCTTGTGATCCTGCCTGGTAATAATGCTGGTTGACAACTAAATAAATAAATAAATAAATAAATAAATAAATGAATGACCTCATCGACACTCCAGTGACACGCAGTTTTACGTCTGTATATGATTTATAAACCTGTGATTATATTTGCGTGATGTGATTAAATACAATATGTGCTTATATAAAATATTAAAAATGAATTAAGAGCTCATATAAAGATCGCTCGCTCTTTAGAAAACAGCCTTTAGATTTCGAGCAGGAGGTCAAAGGTCAACAAGTGTCTTTCAGCTCTGGCTCCATTCTGCCGGTGAGCAGGTGCAAAGGGAGAAGTGCATTGTGTGTAACAGGTTTCAGAACCACAGATAAACAATAAACCACAAAACACACTCGTCTCTTATCTTGGACATGGGCCAGAAAAAAGCAGCTGAGAGAAGAAGCTGGAGGAGGAGGAGGAGGAGGAGGAGGAGGAGGAAGGATCATTAAATCTATATAATTTATGTCATTCATGACTTTTGTTTAAAAGGAAAAAACCCTCATCTCATGCGGCATGAAATCACAGTGTCGTGTGTTTTTATTCTCTCGGCTCTAACATGGCTGTAATCTGTAATGACACATGTGAAGTCGAACATCTCTGATATTTCAGGGTTTATGTTTCGAGTACATGGTGGAGCTCCAGCCGATCTCAACAACAATCACATATTTCTCCTTTAAAAACAAAACATAGGGAAAAATACAAAGCTAAAAGCAAGACTTATACTGTATATATATATATATATATATATATATATATATTCTAAAGAATAAATATAATATAAAATGAAAAAAAAATTACGTAGCTAATCATTTTATATTAATGTGACATTTATATAAAACTGTTATTTTTGAATATATAATATTATATAATTCTGAAGGTCTTACCAGTACTGTGTCTAATTTTTGTAATGAAGAAAAAGGTTTTTATTGATTGATTGATTGATTGATTGATTGATTACAGCCTACAGATGCAGAGACAGTTTAGTGCTTCATGGAGAAATAAATGTAAGATACAGCAAGTGAAGATTTGGTTTGAATATGAACCCGTGATGTGAGACGAGCATCAGACGCTGCTGTGTTACTACAAGTGATGGAAAAACAGGCCTCTCTCTGAATAATGCAGCCAGTAACTCAAACCTCTGAGTGTAAATTATGTACTGTATGGCTGCTTTCCTTCACACACACACACACACACACACACACACACACACACACACACACAGGCACAGGTGCACAGACATCAACCCTCAAGCTTCTGTAAAAAAAACCCAAAAAAAACAAAAAAAAACAAAAGAGGACGTTTATAATTAAAAAAGGATAAATCTTTTACTTTTTTTTTTTTTTACAGAAGCTTAAGGGTTATATTTATTTTAGAATTTATTTATTTTATAATTAAGGTATGTCAAGTTTGTAGTATTTTTTCAATAAAAAAAAGTACAAAAAAAAATTTTGTTTTACTTTTTTTTTTTTTAATTAAAAAAATACTTTAAACTCCACATCCCTTAATTTTAAAATAAATATCAATTGATTTCGCAAAAAATCATTTCACTCGAACACATACTGCATCTGGGACGATTCCTGAAACTCGTATTTATTGTAAATATGTTTTCGTTATTTATTAGAAGGTATAAAAATAAAGCATTTAATTTAACTTAATTTTAAAACATTTAAAATATGCAGTTTTTATGATCTCTTTGATCATATAAATTTGACTGTAATTCTCTATGTTTTGTCTCCCCCTGTGGGTGAACAATGGTACTGTCTCATACTCCTCCATACAGTCATCACCTCTTATATCAACGTTTTAAAATGAATTTAAAAATGTCCTTGCATTGAAATTGTAGCATGTAAAATTCTTCTTCTTCTTCTTTTTATCGTTATCATCATCTTCATTATTATTATTATTATTATTATTATTATTATTATTATTATTATTATTATTATTATTATTATTATTATTATTATTAATAGTACTGTACTATATTCGGTCCTATTCAGTACGTTACACTTTAATGACCCTTAAAATTCCGAAATTATCTTTTTGGAAGTTTATAAAATGTGTGCAAAACATTTCTGTGAAAGGCTACACTTAAATATGTATGCATATGCTATAGATAGGTAAAATATTTAAATAGACATTAAATACCTATGTGTTTATTCTGTGTGTTTTTTCCTATTTAAATATTGTCTCGTTTATAATATGATATAGTTTGAGTTCATTTTTTTCTAAAGCACTGAAACCTCGACTTACTGGATGTTTAGTGCATCATCTCATGCAGTATCTAATAAACTGGTAACTCGTTTTATATGAATATGTGTAGACCACAGTGTCAGATAAACTCGTGGTGTAGTTTAATGATAACTACATAAACTGAAGTTTTTATCTTAAAGAAATCTCAGATTCATGACATTTGATTTATACGCTTGGTTTCTTCTAACAAACTCACCGCTAATAAACAGTTCACGTCTCTTTTCTGCCACTAGGGGGCCCGCTGATAAACAGTTCACTTCTCTTTTCTGCCACTAGGGGCCGCTAATAAGCAGTTCACTTCTCTTTTCTGCCACTAGGGGGCCCGCTAATAAACAGTTCACGTCTCTTTTCTGCCACTAGGGGGCCCGCTAATAAACAGTTCACGTCTCTTTTCTGCCACTAGGGGGCCCGCTAATAAACAGTTCACGTCTCTTTTCTGCCACTAGGGGGCCGCTAATAAACAGTTCACGTCTCTTTTCTGCCACTAGGGGGCCGCTAATAAACAGTTTACTTCTCTTTTCTGCCACTAGGGGGCCGCTAATAAACAGTTTACTTCTCTTTTCTGCCACTTGGGGGCAATCTAAGCCTGAGTAACCCAAGCTAGGTCAGTGTTATGAATTGGTCTGAGGTTTAGAGAGTTGATATTTTTTGGTCAAACTAATTATACAAGCTATTGTATGTAATTATACCAGGATACAAATGATGCATGAAAGCTCTCTGGAAAGGTGGCAGAAAAACAAAGATCTGTAAAATGTATGGACTCCAGTAACTGTGAGATAGTTAAAATCATGTGCTAGAAGGTTTTAAGTTCAAATCTCAGGTCTGCCCGAAGCCATTAATATAAATCCTTTACTAAAAGCTGAAGCACAGATTAAAAAAAGACTCCTTACCCAGATAGCAAAGAAATTTAGTTTTAGCTGATTTTATTTACTGATTAGTTTAAATACTGCCTTTAATGTAGGAAAACTTTGGCCTAGTTTTCATCAGTGTTATAGATTTAACCAGATACTGAGTTTTGAGCTTTGACATCACACACAATATTATTAAAAAGTTAAAAATTAAGGGTATTTCCATTGTTGTTGTTGTTGTTGTTTTTACTGGCTATAATACAGGGAATTACAACACAGCAGAAGTAACAACAACTTTGCCGCTAATTATCGCTAGCATGCTAATAACGTCGACTTTACAAACTAGCTAAGAAGCCGTTGAGGCTAAATTGTCGCTTTCTGTCTTTACAAGTATATGATTGTAAAGAAATGTTGTGAGGTTTGAAAATGTAGTAAAAAGAAAAGATTTTTTTTGTTCCTAAAATTGGAAAGCAAAGTTTCTGACACCGTAACATAGTAATGGCACCTCTGCCACTTTCTCGTTCTCCAGTTCCTAGACTTCTAGGCTACATTTTTGCGTTCTTGTTTACGTTTCTCGTCTTGACATAACCTGACACCATCCACATGAATAACAGGCATAAATTCATCAGATTATCTCGTCTTCTTGCAGGTCTGTCCGGCCTGCTACTGATTATGACCACTATTGGAGGAAAAGACTACACATACGCCCGACTGTCTTCGGCTCACTATTGTTTCAGTATCCATGTATTTCATGCACTTGCTCACAGCTGCCTGCACGTCAGCCCTGTGTTGTTATTGGATCATGTCTCTCTAAAGTCGTTTTTTACTGCCTGGGTGCATTTTAGGGACAAACTGTGGTGTTGTGTTTCAGCCGATCCTATGGTGACCACAAATCTCATAAATCCGGAGCATCTCACTGGGATAACTGATGTCTGAAACTCATAAACATCTCGGACTCGTTCTGCTTGTGTGTGTGCGCTCGGCTGGAGTGCGCTAAAACGTTTGGCTTGTACTGAACATAAACTGTTTTCTTGCTCTGTTTCCCACACAGACACATAAACTGTTCTGCTTTACCAAACCGTCTGTCATGTGTGAAGCTGTGAACTGAAAAAAAGAATAGCATCATAAAAAAAAAAAAAAAAGGATAAATAAAAGTTTTCCATATAAACCGCTGCTTATGAACTTTTTCAATAATAACTGAACTCGTTTACACAACCCCACTATTGACATGGGATATTGAGTTGAATTTTTTAAGTACCACATCAAAGACAAAGGAAATCTCTTGTATCAGTAAGATTTAAACCTTTTGTTTACTCTCTGATTAAAGATAGTGATGCAGCAGGGCTTTAACCTTTTAGCGTGTCTCCTCATCTTTAGGCTCTGCTAAAACCGATCAGCTTCCAAAGCTTCATCGCTGACCCTAATTCCACAGTTGACACCATCACGCTTGTGGATCGCCAAATAATAATAATTATAAGAAGAAGCCTTTATTTGTCACATGTACATTAAGGTTTGGTTACTGATTGGAAGGTTGTGAGTTCGAATTCCAGATCCACCGTGTTTGAGTTTGATGTGTAAGTCACCTGGTCCCAGAATTCCAAGTGAGGTATCATCAGCAGGGAATGTCCTAGTCCTGGAATGTACGGACACGGCACTGTAAGGACCTCAGTACTCATTGCTGTCACATTGACTGAGGACCTGGGGCTTAGCATGACGTATTTGCTGATAGATTACGAGGATAACGTGTTTCTAAAAGGAGCAGCACATGAACCACACGTGGAAGCTGCCAGGCATCGACTCTAACACATACATACACATTTTTTTTTTTTTATTCCCTCCTAATATTTTTTTCTATCTGTCTATTGGCCGTTTTTCAAGCAATATTTTCTATATATATATTTTTTTAATAATTATTTATCTGAAATTTAATTCATTCTTTAATTTCCTCTTTTTATTTCTTTTAATGTTTTTTTTTTAATGTTTTCCTTTTTTTCTGTGGTATCAGTTGCAGCTCTCACAGTATTGTACAGACCTGAAGAAAAATGTTTTTTTTTTTTCTTTTCAAATTGATTTGCTAAATCTGTTTAAACAATTGAACAATTAAAAAGAAAAAACATTCGTAAAATATCAGTCACTAAAAAAGAGCCCTGGCTTTTGAACAGAGAACTGCTGAGATGATTCTGAAAACCACTTTATATTAGATCATAAAAGACGTTCCTCTGCTCGCTCTCTCTCTCTCTCTCTCTCTCTCTCTCTCTCTCTCTCTCTCTCTCTCTCTCTCTCTCTCTTTCTTTCTCTCTCTCTCTCTCTCTCTCTCGACCCCATTCTTCTGTCTTTGGTGTTCTTTCATGTTCCTCGCAGTTCTTCCTTCCACAGAATGCCACCATGAACATGAAGGCCTCAGCTCTCAGATGTTCCGATACAACCCTGGACCACTTCTAAGAATGTTTAGATGCCTCAATTTGACATATTCTGTCTTTCTAAATACACATGTTAGATGTTTAGATGAGTCAAATCGCCATATTCTGTCTTTCTAAAAACACACTTGGCACAGAGTCGCTCTTTGCTCTCAGATGGAACTGTTTATGATGAAACCTTCAGATAATTCTTATCAGATAGATTCCCTTTTCTTTGAGATCTGGTTCATACAATCACGCAAACACACACTTATACCTGCTGGGATTGTAAGAGCATGTGCAGGTTTGCCTAGAAATGAAATTTGCAAGGCTCTCACTCATCTTTTAGCCTGCAGTCTGACTCTGGAATCACTGGCATGCAGCAGTCTGATTGGATAACGAGATAAAATTGTGCTCTACCAAACTGCACACTTATTGGATAATCGAATGAAGTCAAGACTCTGGAGTCCTTCTCGTCTTTTCCCCTTTCATCTGGACCCAGTCGAGGCTTCTACCACTTTGTTTTTTCCCCTCGCAGTGTCTTCTCATCTTCTCATCTTTCCCAGGAGAAAAGGAAACTTTGAAAAAAAGAGCGTCTAATTTTGGAACCCGGCTAACGGCTCATGTCAACAGACACCGGAGCAATGTTATCTCTGTGTGAGAGAGAGCAAATGTTTATGCTTGCCTCCGAGGCTTGTGTGGCTTGCTGCCATTACCTGGAGAGTTTGTAAGTGTGTGTGAAAAAAGACAGAAAGGGGGAAGTATCTGTGCATCCTGAACGCTTCGGATAAAAATTCTTTCCCACAAGAAAAAAAAAACATTAAAGAACGTTGTTTTGAACAGTTTGCATAGATACAACCTCGAAAAGTAGAGCGACTTTATATAGAATAGAGAGAATTACTTCGTCTGGTTCGATCAAGCTGTTTTATTTGTCAAAGATTATTTTAATATTTATACAGATTTTATTTAGAATAAAATGCTTTAAAGCATTTGACTTAATTTTCTAGTATTTGATTATTTTTTCTTTCTTTATTTTTGTAAATATTATATTAATTATAAATGTTTTAAGTATATTTTATTTATTTATTTTTTTATTCAATTAAATAATTTTATTTGTTTATTTATTTGTTTACATTTTTATTTTTATTCAAAGCTAATAACTGTCAGATTAAAAAAAAAATCTAAGCACCAATATTTTTTTAATTTTTTAATTTTATTTGTCAAATATTATGTTAATATGTATACAGATTTTATTTAGAATAAAATGCTTTAAAACATTTTACTTAATTTTCTAGTATTTGAGGCAAATTATTTTTTATTTATTTATTTTTGTAAACAATATTCCATGAATTATAAATGTTTTATGTATATTTGATTATTATTTTTATTTTTTATCCAATTAAATAGTTTTATTTGTTTATTTATTTATTTACATTTTTATTTTTATTCAAAGCTAATAACTGTCAGATAAAAAAAAAATCTGAGAACCAATTTTTTTTTAAACAAGAAATAAACTGAAGGAAAGGTTAAATATCATAAATAGATATTTTAATATTTGGCACTCTTTTTATGTCAGAATCAAAAGGATCGTGGAGTCGATGCCTTCTCGATTGTATGCTGAATTATACAGAAATAATTCCCCACTCACTACATTTCCCTCTGGTTATTTCTGATCGATTTTGAACTGAACAATAATGTATTCAGCTCGAAGAGGTTCTGGATCCACCATGATGATGACCAGGATCAAGCAGATACTGTTGGGAATGGAGTCTAGATGGGATACCAGTCCATTGCAGGGCAGCATTCACACATTCATTTACATTTAGGAGCAATTCAGCATCACCAAACCACCTCGTGGCATGTTTTTTAAAGGTGGGAGGAAACCGTGGAACCCAGAGGAAACCCATACAGACATAAGGAGAACATGTAGGACAGAAACCTGAGCCCAGGATCGAACCCTGCGGATGAGACACTGAGGCAATGCTACTGTACAAGCTGCACCACTGGAAAAACTTGAAAACATCTTTGTTTTTTATTTTTTAATAATAAAAATCCTTCTTTTTTGAAGTTTTCCACTTTTCATCCATTCATGATTCTTCCTTTTTTTTTGTTTTGGATGTTTTTGTATGTCTGTCCGGGTTCACATAGTAAAACCTGCACTGCTGGGTTGACAGGGGCAATAGGGGTGAAGGTCAAAGGTCACGTATTGTCTCCATTGTGCCCATAAGCCAAAATGGGCAGGAAGAGGAAACCATAAACATTGTGCAGGTTGTTTACAGAAGGACAGGTCGCCGTGGAGACGGGCTTGAAAGAGTTAATGATTAGACAGTTCGAACCGTTAGCCTGAACGATGAGCATCCTGTCGTTCATGACTGGCATTCCACGCAGCTGAAGGGTGACAGAGGTGGGATCTGGCTGAGAGAGAAAAGCAGACACAGATGGAGAATGGTGTGTGTGTATGTGTGTGTGTGTGTGTGTGTGTGTGTTTGTGTGTGTGTATGTGTTTGTGTGTTAGTGTTTCTGATGGCTAACACTACCTCCAAATCCCTCCTGTCTCTGTTATCACTCAAGCGGTGTGAGAAGCTTCTTCCACATTCCATTACCCTAAGATAAGATATCAGTTCTTGACTCTCCTCAGAGCAGCGAGCTCCAATTAGGCTACACAAAGCTCAGAACGACACCAACACAACGTGAGTGCTGAGCAACAAACACAGACACACAGCTCTTCCAGAGGCTGCTACTCATATCTCACGGGAAGGAGCAGAATCTGAGAGTCAGACGCAGGTGCCGGGTCAGTCCCAATCTTCCTGAAGTAGGAAAACTGGTTAAAGCTAAATATCTGGATGCAACGTGTTCAAGACATACGAAGAGTATATTTTCGTACATGTATATTAAAGAAAAACGTATAAAAATACAGAGACACTTGTACCGTTCCCATTAATTACACACTTCAACCTTGACAGAAAAAAGAATGTGCATAAATGAATTAATTTCCTAAATAATCTTAGTCTTTAAAAAAAGCCTTTGATTTGAATTTGCTTTACTTTGAGGTAGAGAGTTTCTAAAGACACCTCGGTCTAAATCTGACTGGGTCAGAAGGTTTGTGGCATCCATAAACACAGATTTTAGTGCCGCTCTTTCAAAACACTGATGAAGTGAACGACAGGTTTCAAGCATGGGGCTGTTAGTGGACACAGACATCTGGTAGTGAATAAAGTCATTTAGTCTTTTTGTAAGACGTCACCTCTTTCAAAACATCGTCCTACTCACCATGTATTCATCGACTCTTTGATTGACCTCATTAACAAACAGCGTCGTAAGGATCATTTCCTTGTCAAGACTCTATAAAAACAGTACAGATGTTACAAATAAATTTAGTTTATTTATTAATCTGTGCACACTTTATATGAATAATCAGTTTGCATCAGCATATGAATATAAATGTGCAATTATACATTTTTTTAATTATAAATTTTTTTTTGGAGATTTGAATTCATGAGAATTTGCACTTAGGATTTTTGATTTATTTATTTTTTTTATTATTTTTTTTCTAAAAATAAAAAAAATTTGTTATTTGAAAATCTTGAACATTGGCAAAAATATTTAAAAATATATTAAATACACCACAGAAAAACAGGAAAATTTGTATACAAAATGAAATACACATTCGATTCAATTCAATTTCAATACAGTTTATTTGTTTAGCACTTTTAAACAATTCACATTGTCTCAAAACATCTTTACAGAAGTATAGAAAGAGAATAAAACATTTAAAGTTTAAATTAAGTTACTATTTAGCTCTAATATTTATCCCTAATGATCAAGACCGAGGTGACGGTGGTGAGGAAAAACTCCCTGAGACGACACGATGCAGAAACCTTGAGAGGAACTTCATCCTCATTTGGGTGACACTGGACAGGAAATAATGTCAATGTAAATAATGTCCTTTCTACAACAGTTTATAGTCGAGTGGAAAAATACTTGAAATGCTTTCAAATCTTGTAAGATTAGTGTTTTTAACACAGATATTCAAAGCAAACAAAGTGATAAGTGACATATTCAAACCCGTTTTTTTCCCCAGCTCCAGAAGTTTCATAAATTTATTGGGTTAGTTACGAATGTACGAATACAATTTATAATCATGGCATCACTACAAAAACAATCCAGTTTCCATTTCTCCACCTTTATCACTAGATGGCGCTGGTGCACCGAGGCCACACTTAAAACATTAAAACATCAATGACCAGATATTAAATAAGATTAAAATAGGATAGAAAATTTAAATAGTGACAGACATTCTCTTAAAGAGGGGACAAATAACAAAAAACGAGGCTGTCGTAAACACTTTACTCTGTATTTGAGTATCATAAACAGACTTTATGAGTCCTGAAGAAGTCATGGCCTTAGCGAGTCATAAATACAGACATAATTACCTTCCGTCAGGGGCAGAATTTGGTCTGGTGGGTCTTGTCTTTTATAAATATTTACTTTCCCTGGGTTACAACATGGCTACACACAAAAGAGTGCTGCTGTGGGGGTTTCACACCTCTGGGTTTGCTCTGAATATCTGTGTGAAAAACAACATTAGCTACTAGATCTGTTGTAAGACAGTCAACAACACGTGATCGTATTTCATCTCAAACAGTGATAGAAGAATTTAAAATATTTCAACTTCACCCTGAGACACATTAAATATGTTTAGATTGAAATATTTGTGATGAGTTTGGTAGCAGTTTCATTTCTTGATAAAAGTTGATGTCACTGCTATCGCTAGCACAGTTACAACAGTAATAGTAATAGGAAACACTTCCAATGATCTCAAACCTAAGCGATAACAGGTAATGTTTACTTTTATCTCCTAGAGACAGGAGGCATTTTCCATCAATGTTTCACGTTTTAATGGGAAAGTTCTGACGGAGAAAGTTGCAGTGACGTTGATGAGAGTGTTAGCATGAAAACTGAAGCGGTTTGGGTTTGAGCAGAATGTACAACGGAAGACGAAGATAAAGACGAAGACGTTGTTTCTTCCTACATCCTACAATCTGGTCACCATCGTTCACTGTTAATGATGATTAATATGCAAAACATTTGGCGTCTTTGCTAGGCTACAGATTAGCTGTTTATGGTGTGCAAGATAAAGATTCGATTTAGATTAGATTTTTTTTTCCCTAAGAACTATAAATTAAATGCCATACAGCAGCATTAAAGTACAAGTGTATAACAACCTTGTCATATACCTGACAAGGCTACTTTGAGGAAAACAAAGCATTCCTCACGTAACCCCAGAATAGCAAACTGTTGTTTGTAGAACTGAATAAAAAAAAAGAGGCAAAGACACAAAAGAGAGGAAGACAAAGAGCAAGTAAAGAAGACGTGGGAATTTTCCCTCTTCCTCTCTCTTTCTTTGCCCCTAATTGACTTTCTTATTCACACACAGAGGCCCTGTCAGTGGCTCCATTCCAAACAGCTTCCTGCTCCCTACATATGGCCGATATAAAGCTGTCTGAGATTCAGACAGTATCTCAGGTGTTGTGCGCTACCTGCGGCTGCAGGGAAAAATGCCTCAACTCTACCGTTTACAGTAAACAGTTACGGGGGATCCCCAGTCTTACATGAACACCCTTTAATAAGGCAAAGTGTACAGCAGGAATGCTGACTAATCTAGATTATGGGTTCTCTAGACTGCAGCTCATCACGGCATGTCAAGTTCAAGAACACAAAATAGCACTGGTTACTTCAAAAACAGAAGGTTCCTGGACTTAAAAGCTCCATAGACCAAAAAAAAAAATGCTCCAGGGGCCTTGTTGAAAAGATTCTTGGCACATCAATGATTAGCAATGAACCATATAAATCTTTACATTAATATCTTATATTATCTTGAATTTTACAAACTTCAGAACACTTCTTAATTATATGAATTACTTTTTAATAACTTTCTAAATACTGACAGTGTAGAAGAACATTTTTTTCCCCTTAAACGAAAAAGTTTAACCCAAAAAGATTTACATTCATTTGAAGGTTATTTAGGGGGAAAAAAACATGGAAAAGATTCTTGGAAACTTGCAGAAAAAATGATGCAAAGGTACCAAAGCATACTAAATTCTACCTTCACTGCTGGATTGATATTTTAGTGTTTATGGTTTACTTTAAAGCTATATGTGTGTTTTGGTTTTTTTCTTTGTAGTTTTCACACTAAACACTGCACACACATGTCCATGTCCATGTGAAAAGGGAAAAACCCAGCAACAAAAAAAGGTACAGCGATTGTCTCAGACTGTAAGAGAAGATTACTGCTTATACTTTCTACACTTGTTCATTGTTTGTTGAAGTTTGGATTAAGTTCTTTATTTTTATATAATGAACCTTAAACCTCAGTAATAATGCTTATAGACTGGTCGGATGAGTGAATGACGTGTTTAAAGTCCCCTTTCTGGCACCTTTATTTATGAAGAATGCAGCGGGGACAGATGTAGGTCATTTCTTTTGGGAGATAGAGTTTGGGTAATGGTGTGTGTGTGTGTGTGTGTGCGTGTGTGTGTGCACGAAGTGGGCAGGCTCATGGGAGTCGCTTTTGCGAGCGCGCGGAACCAGAGGCTCGACAGCTCTCTGTCCTCTCTCACTTCAGTTCAGTCAGAGTCTGAATAACAGAGGGGAGACAGAAACCTCAGGATAACCTCCCTGTCTCTCAGTTTGGAGTTTGGAGCGACCACAAACCCCGTCAGTGCCACAAACTGCGCACCGCAGCGCACCGCAGCGCACCGCACCGCATCACTCCTGTGTGCTCAAGTGAGTGGAGGAATCTACTGCTAAAAAGAGACAAAGGACAAACTTTACTGTTATCACACTTCGTCTTTAAGTTCTACACGGGCATCGGTTTGTGTGTTGTTGTTTTTTTTTTATTATTGTTTATCTTTTAATGCAATGCATTCGAGTTGAAGATCTCGCGCTCCTGGAGGGGATCAAAACTAACTGACTTTTATCTGGGAAGCCTATTTAACATTCATCTGGTCCGAATAAAGCAGAACAAGGTAAAGTGTTATACAATATTTAATTTCATTGAGACAGATTCATTCCTTTTTTTTTTATTTTGCATGCATGCATGCATGCATACATCAGTTGTTGTGCAAATCAAGGAACCTCTTCTTATTCTTTATGTGGGTCTGGGGCTTTACAGGGAATACCTTGTCCTTAACTTTATTTTGCATGACTGCAAAGTTTCCTGAATGCACTCTGAAGAACTTTCCTTCAGATCTTCACTGAACAGTTTGCTTTTTATAGCCTTGTGTGTTGCATGATTTTGCATTTCCGTCCTAAGCGTGAGTTTAAATCTCGTAAATTGCTTTTATTAGGAAAACTTTGGGCATGTCGAGGAAGGGGGTAAAAAAATAGCTCGGGACTCTCCGAGTACTAAAACTGCTCCCTTTGAAACTCGTGCCAGTGCGCGAGGGAACTGTTTTTTTTTTTTTTTTTGCGGTTTCTACAACTCAGGGTAGTTAAATTCAATCAAGCCCGAGCTCGCACGCGCTTTTAATTTAGCCCCACGCACCGGGTTGAGGTGGGAGAGATAAGGATGAAGAAAAGAAGAAAAATAAGAAGCACGGTCTTTTAAAAACAGGTGAAACTGGACGCACGCGGGAAGCAGGCAAAGCAGACAGGAGGCGCGCGCGCCCGGACAGCTCTGTGCGCGAGGCTGCACATCAGAGTCTCACGCGCTCTCATCACAGGACCCTTTAATGTCACCGACATGTTCGACAACCTGCAGCGTTTTAGCTCACATTTATCTTTAGCTTAAATTTATATTGTTTTTACACCGTTTTCTGAGACAAAACGCCCGTTTCAGCCCGTTTGTATATTTTAAGACAGAAAGTTCTGGATTATGGCCAATATGTTAACGAGAAACATCAATTAAAAACACGATTAGCATCAATGCTAACTCCTTCTCTTATAGTAAACAAAAACCTTTGTCATTTTTTTACACTAAACAAATTTTATTTGATTATTCAGTCATTATTTTGGCTTTTTTATTCTTCTTCAAAAGTATGGGTTTATATTCATCACTGTGGTGGTTATAATATACTATTGTAGAGAAACGGTTATAATGTTGATGGTTCATTTAGGTCATTTTTATTTATTTATTTATCTATCTATCTATCTATCTATCTATCTATCTATCTATCTATCTATTTATTTATTTATTTATTTATCTTTTAAACCTTAGGAAAATACTCCAAAACCATCTCTACCATCCAACACAATATCATTTCATCAGGACAAAAAAAAAAGCACGTCATTTGGTTTTGCACTGATTAAAAAAAACGACTTGAAGTATGACTTGTGGGTAAAAAAAAAAAACGTAAGGAAGCTAAATAATATCACATCTGTTGATGTCTGTATTTTTTATTCAGTTTTGTTTAGTGTCTAATAAGAAGAAAAATGTTTATTTTTCATTATTTTAAACTACCAGAATAATGAATTAATTATTACTGTCTGAGTTATTTATTTGCCTGCCTGACCTGGTGAAAGTGATATTTTCTGTTCACTCTGTAAAGAAAAAGCAGACAGAGAGAAGAGGATTTGAATAAGTGTATTTAACAGCGAGGCCAAGTCATTGTTCCTACTCTCTCTCTCTCTCTCTCTCTCTCTCTTTCTCTCGCTCTCTGTCTCTCTCTCTCTTTCTCTCTCTCTCTCTCTCTCTCTCTCTCTCTTTCTCTCTCTGTCTCTCTCTCTCTCTCTCTGTCTCTCTTTCTCTCTCTGTCTCTCTGTCTCTCTTTCTCTGTCTCTCTTTCTCTCTCTCTCTCTCTCTCTCTCTCTCTCTCTCTCTCTCTCTCTCTCTCTCTCTTTCTCTTCCATGCTCTTTCTCAGAGAGGCAATGAAAAGTGGAACAAAAGTGTGAAAATGGGCAAGGCCTGTGTCACATAGCGTGTCTAAACCCTCCATTTGCATATGAAAACTGCTGTGCAGAAAGAATCCCGCCACTGTTGCAATGGCCGTGTGTGTGTCCGGCAAGTGTGACAGGACGCCGTCGGTATGCAGCGCCTGTTTGGGTCACTGTTTGGGTCGCACCGCTCCCCAGGTCTCCGTGTCAAGTTCTATAGGTACAGAATCAGGGGTTTCCCACTTACTTCTTTTCACTCTGTTACCCCTCATTTCCATACCTGTTCAGCTCGTAATGCTGCTGAATATTCCATCTGGAATGCTCTTTCCCAGCGGGTTCCATACAAACAGCTCAGCTTACGGTTCTCACACACCCTCTGAACGGTGCCTCTGTGCTCTCTGGGTGGAAACACAGAAAAGGCGGCCATGGACCGAATTCCCACTGCGCCTTCTTGTCACCTTGGTCTTGATATGGTGATGTGCAGCAAGCTTTCACTTGAGGCTGAAGTGACTAAGACCTAATTTAGAGCAGGGAAATGCTGACTTAGGCAGAACTGAAGCTTGGCAGGATTTTGAGATGTCAGACTGAAAAGCTCTCTCTCTCTCGCTCTCTCTCTCTCTCTCTCTCCCCATGCACACACTTCAAAACAAAGGCATGATTGACTGGACTCCAACATTTGTTCACGCTTTTAATTTTGATAATGGATATGCACATGTTTTTGAAGGAGCTAGACAATTTGGTCTATAGATCTCTTCTCTCTTCCTGGTCAACAGCGCCTCTTGACTCATAACCTTGGGGTCACTGGAACAAAACCTTAAGCACTGAGCTACAATTGTTCACACATCTTATCTTTCCTCTCTCTTTCTGACCCTTTTGGAACCGACTGGCAACTAATTTTCCCATCCACACTATTGTGCACATCAATGAGAAGATTTAAGGATACAGCCATTGTGTATCTATAGCACTCTAATACTTTGGCCTGGTTTTTGATCTACTCCACTGATGAATTTTATGCTGTGAATGTGTGTGACAATAAGGACACAGCTTGTCTTACAGCAGGCCACCAACCTGCCTGTGATCAAATAACAAGGCAACCGATACTTACTGTGAGGATGTCAGTGTTGGATCAGTATCGGGTATCGGCTGATGCTTGGAGATCTGATATTGGTATCGTATTAAAAATGGAAAAGTGGGACTGATGCATCCCTATTAGATCAGGGTTGTCTTTAATTCCACCTCTGTATAAGCAGATCGTTTTGTAAGGTCATAATGACACATTTGTCTGGTGCTACCTTCAAACTGGTCTACTTATTTACTTTAAATTATATTTCAGTGTACACTTTGTCCATGTTTTCATGTGAAAGATGAATATTAAAGGCCCAACAGTTGAGGGAATAACCCAGGTGACAGTTTTCCCTAAGATTTGATTTGACAGTATAAAAACTAGATCATCATCTGGCTAAAACTTCACACAGGACACATGCATGCAAACATCTCTGAAGATCTATCATTTGCAGTGCACCACCTTGTGCCATACTCAGCACCTCTGTGTTGTTTGAGGCTTACACACTAATGATATTTTACTGTGTGAGCCTAGTGTAAACAGGCATGTAACAAACTTCACCAAACTCTCTCTAAGTTTAGCTTCTGCAAACGCCATCCTGAGCGCTGGCCAAGAGGATGAGAGCCTGGCACCACAGCATTCCAGTGGTGTCTCTGGGGCTTTCGTGTTAGCCATCATTCTCTCTAGCTAGTGTGTGTGTGATTTGGCTGCACAGGCAGAGTGGTGTTGCTTTGTTTTGGCAGTTAAATTGACATAAAATCCAGAGCTTTTAAAAGTGAGAGAATGGGACAAGCTGTTGCACTTCCATTGCCATCAGAGTCCTGTCACGTTCCAGCCTAGCAATAATGGTAAATGTTATTGTCCAGATTTGTAATTAAGATACAGGCAGGAATTTTAAGCACCATAGTCTTGGAATGCTGGATAAACCCCAAACTCTGTTCCTTTCTGTCCTTCCATATCTTCTGGATTTCCGTGTGCTGTGGCGTTGTAATATTTTCCTGCACACATTCCAAAGTGTAGATTGTGATCAGTGTTGTTGTAGAGAAATATTGTCTTAATGCCAGGTTTTGATGCCAAGTTGCTCTCCTCTCTTTTTTTCTCTTCCACCCCACTGCCAGTGTATGTGGGTGTTGTGTGCATCAGAACACACACCCTGAGCTGTGAAAATCCACGGGAGTCAGTATGAATAACACACACACATGTTAGTAATGATGGCTTTCTGGCGTTTGTGGGCAGCACTACTGGAGGGTGATTGGCATGTGGAACTACCCATGTGCTTCCGCACCGTTGGTGCTTCTCCTGTGTATGCTCTCTACATGTGCTTCTCATCTGTGTTTATGTGTGTGTATGTGTGTGTCCTAACAACCTGCTAGGAATAACCAAAGTCTCCAGTGAATAGCTACACTAAGCCAATCCTGGTTAAAAGGCGATTTACGGCACATTAACACCGCTCACAGATGAATCGCCTTACTGAGTGATTGATGAAAGACATCGTCGATCTGAGCTGATTGAACTCTTTCATCCAGCCAGTGATGGATAACACGCTTTCCAAACAAGCACAATTAATTAATGACTGATTGTGTGCGCTTATAACTTCGACCGTTTGCACATGGTCAAATTAGAGACCAAACTGCTCGTGCTTTTTTCTATTCTGAACCCTATTTAAAGGAAAATATTTAAAAGTGACTTAATGGCTGAAAATCACACTATTAGCTATGGAAACCAATCAGTCATGTTCCCAGTGTTAGGTCAGTTTTTGCGCAGCTGGTGAGGAGTAATTGTAATCCGTATGCTTGTTCTCTTTAATGGTTGCAGCGAGATCACAGAAAAGGTTGCGGAATTGACATTTTTATTTCGATTCGGCTTTTATGTAAGCGATTAAGAGGGGATAAGTGATGGTCATGCAAACACTACGGACCATTACTGTGCTCAGAGAGTTTAAGCTGTTTAGAATTATCCTCCCTTAATCCTCCAGCCAACCTCATAACACACAGACACACACAAACACACAAATGCTCAGTTTGTCACGCATCTCATTTTCTATATGACCCAAAGGGTTACAAAAAGTTCTTGTTCCTGCAGTATATTATAGAACATATAAATAAAAAAACAAAAAAAAAACAGCAGCAAAACAAGGTCGACACGATTGTGGTCGGCTCTGCCTTCAAATTATCCCCTCGCAAATTATGATCAGACGTTCTCCCTGGCTCTAATTAAACATTTAGTGTTATTTGTTCCAGATGGAGTTGTTTTGAAGTTTAATTTTAGCAAGAGAATACCCTCCATTGTGGGAAAGGCAACCGTATCCAAGGAATCTGACAGAATCCCGGTTTAATGTTCTCACGTTCTGTGACATTGTCAGAATCTGGGCGATGAATGTCCTGTGTTCTAAGAAGACTTCCAAGAAGACATTGGGTTCCATAACTCTACAATGTCGCTTTGGCGTTCTCACTTTTTATGATATCATCAGAATCTGTCTGATGAGTGGCTTGGAACTAGAACATCAAAGAAGCGATCAGACTGAATCGTCTTATTCAGTCTGTCAGGTTTCACAACTCTACCGTATATTTATCAATACTACGGAAACCTAGTTTGATGTTCTCATATGTCCGATATTCTCAGTGTCCTACAACTAGAACTTTTTCATAACTTGACTGAATCGCTACCAAACCTGACAATCAAAAGTTTGAATGTTTCACGACGGCCTACATTTTTTGTTTCTATAATGACTCATAAATGAAACAGGATCTAATCCATACATACAGCTAAACAGTTGGCTTACTTACTGGTTCTTCAGGGATTCCTTTGGGAATAGATTCCAGCGTTTTAGTAACCTAACTTCTAAGCCACTACTACTCAGTGGTATGAAACAACGCTACTACTCAGAAAGTCCAACACTAACAACTCAGCCACTCATCAACTGGTAATCTTCACAAAAAGCCTATTTCACTAATAAAGCCAATGACTGTTAGTTACTCAGTAATACGTTTAAAATTTTTCTTCCAATTTTCTTCCAATTAGCATTTTGATTACTTTCAAACAGGGTTGCCAGTTCTCAGAAAAAAATTCCAGACCAGCTATTTCACAGAAAGCGTTTAAAACAACAGTTTAGACTTTGGAAAGGAGGGACATTAGATTTTTTCTCAGTCTTTGCATGAAAAACAAGTTCACTTTGGTGATTCATGACCTACAGTACACCTGTTTTATCATCACTACATATTACCCATATACCCTGCATAATCCCTTCCTCCCTCCGAATCTGTGCAGTGTATCATAAAACACAAATGGTTCTATACATCGTGGATACTTAACTTTGTTTGCCATCGCCCATGTGATCAGTTTTCATTCTACTAAATAGCCATAAATACCAGGAACCAGGTTTCAATAAAAAGAGTGAATGTATTTTGATCGCACTGATGTTTTGTCTGCCAGAGAAGCTTCCCTCCAAAATCTAAATCCTTTAACATTCAAACCTGAGTAGTACCCAACAGCAACAAACCAAACGTCCTAGAGAGTGGCGAAGAACAGAAAGAATGTTCGTGTAAATTTGAGCAAACCCTAAGAAACAAAAAATAGGGTATTTAAGAGAATGTGCCTTTTAAAAGGAACGACATTTAAAGATGGAATAAAGGATAGGGAGGAGGTGAAAGAACAAGAGAATGAGGAGAAAACAACAAAGAAAGACAGAGAATGAATGAAGAGAGCGGCGGTGAGAGAAAGAGAGAGAACCAGAGGGAGGAGGGTAGATGAGAGGTCATTAAAAGGACACCCGCTCGTTCCAGCTGCAGTAAAAAAGGCAGTAAAGTATCGGGCTAATCTGCCATCATTAGCCTGATTATATCAGCAGGGATCAGGGTTAGCCATCAGCTTCGATCAATGAGGCACAATCAATAGACAGAGGATAGGATCTGAGTGACAGGGGTGGGACACAGAGCAGCACTGTACTGTATGCTGGGTAACGAGGAAATAAAGTGGACACTAACATCCTGTATGTTAGTCTCATATCAGGTTTAGTTTTAGCCATCAACCGACAGTTAGCCATCAGCATCCATACATTTGAACATGATAAATAAGTCAAATTTTTTTCTATCACATACTGTATTTTATCACAGAAATCAAGCATCGCGTTAGTTCTGGCAGGCTACGTCGTCAAGCGTGCATCAGCTGTTCATGAGCTGTCCATGAAGCGCACCAATCCGTTTACGACATCCGTATTACCCGACCATTTAAATTCACATTCATTGAGCCGCTTTCTAGCGCGTCGCTGCTGCTGCGACTTAAACTCCACCCTCCAACCCCAACTCCAACCATGCCGGAACCCGTGTTCGTCGTACCAGTTTACATCTTAAATCTCCACATATTTTTTTCTCTCTCTCTCCCTCTCTCCCTAATTATTTAATTATTTATTTATCCGTTTATTCTTTTTTTCATTTGCCTAAATAAATAAATAAATAAATAAATAAATAAACAACTCTATGCATGATTAATGGTTCTGTTATGGGGGGGTCTATTCTATTTTCTAGTTGCTGTATGCTAACTGTATGCTATCATTTAATAAATTCTCATTTGACAAAGTGGTCCTGACAGAATTATGTATTATATACAACCGAGTAACATCAGTAAAAAAAAAAGTAGACAAAGAATAGCTGAAATCTACAGCAGGGGCGGTTCTAGGATGTCATCTTTAGGGGGTTTTAGCCCTCAGTGAGAATTTAAAACAAGAAGAGTTTTATATTATATATTATATGACTACATAGTAAGCCAAAAGTTATGGTATTATTTAAAATGGCAAAAGTGGACACCAAAATTTTATGCATGATATAATGATGCCAGTCTTGAATCAAATCAGTTCAAGTATGTGTGCTTTCTCTACGAACAGTGTGTCCAATGAATGCAGTCATTAATAAACAAATATTCACAAGACATCAAGCTTTCCGCCGATTAATGTTATAGATAAACGCCTCCAGCTCTGACTGCGCGTGCACGCTGCGCGTTCCTGTGCTTCTCCGTTCAGATAAAGCAGACAGCCGATGACGCACTTTTGAAAGACTACAACGCATGCACGTAAAAGGAAAGTAAAAAAATTCGCTCTTGGATCAAAATGTCCTGCATTTTAACGTAATTTTTATTTTTGAAAGTAAAAATTATACTTAATGTTTTAGAGTGGCTGAGATCACAGACAGGGGGGCTGAAGTCACCCTAAAAAAGGTCTAAAACTGCCCCTGATCTACAGCCTCATCAGAATCAAACGTCCCCACAGCTAAGATCCAGATCACTGGAGTGAACCTGTAAAAAGTTATGAATTAAAGCTTGAGCTTTTCTTCGCCCGATATTCAGTTAAATTCCCGTCGTGTGTTATATTCTCACAGATAATATTGCTGCAGACTAAATGACTCATCTGCAAAGTTAACATTTCCCCACGTGCCTTTTCTATTAGATTAAGTTAACGATAAGATCTTTAACTCAACATAAAACTTTAAATAAACCAGGAAATAATGAACAGACATGACAAATGAACGAGACCGGACGCCTGAAACGCTGCAGAACAAATACAAACAAACACACATGTGCTTGACATCTGTGTGCGTGTGAGTTTCACCGCCTGTGACTGTAGTCCGGGTGCAGATCCGGTGCTGGCTGTCAACATCGTTATGTAACACGGGAACCGATAATTAGTCGATAAAGCAGTTTTCATTTTGTGACCTTGCGTCAGTGCAGAAATATCAAGTTCAATTCTGCATCTGACGAATGAGAAATATTAAACAGGTTTGAGTATACACATGTTCCCATATGTGCATTTTACAATAGGTTTGTTGCGTGTAACTCACACACACACACATGCTCCGGTTCGGCTCCTGGAATATGTACGCTGAAATTAAAGAGGCATCGATGCAGACTGAATCAATACAGTTTTCCTTGAAGTGAATTGTATTTGTTGGATTCTTTTCCTGGAGTCATTTTCCTATCCAAAATAATTACAGACTAAATGTAATGAAATGCCTATTGATTGTTAAATAATTACTATGTAGTGTTCAGTTTTTTTTTTTTAGATATAATCTTCATGTTACAGCTGAAATTTTAGTTTATTCGACTCATCCAACTTTCTTCACAAAAAACCTTAGAAAATAATTGTGCAATTTTGTTAAGAAAAAAAGAAAATTTCGATGAAATTGAGACGTTATGTTTAAAGGTGCCCTTCCACACAAAACCGTTTTTACTTGTATTTTTTGATATGTGTTAGGTCCATATGTGTTTGTGTTGTGTCGTGAATGTGAAAACAAACTGCTACCTCCACGGCCAGTTCTAGCCACTTAAAAGAAATAAGGGGAGAAATCAGGTCAGTTGGAAAAGCTGGTCACTCTGACGTCAGAGTGACTGAGCTCATTAATATTCATGAGCTCTCCCACTTGAGACCGCGCCCCCAGAATTCGTGTAGCTCAGTGAGTTTCCTATACAGCAAGGATGGCTGAACGTCAACGGGCTTGTGAAGAAGCCGTTCTGCCGCAATTCAAGGTGATTGTAAACAGATTTCCTCTAGCCTAGGCTACTTATTGCGCTGGGTGAATGAATAGTCATGCTCTCATATCCTAGCGGTTAGCCAATCGGAGCCAAGCAGCATAGCTCATTTGAATATTCATGAGAACTGGCGCAAATCGAGCTGAGTCTTCCTGCAGGCTTTCTATACCACACTAGAATGACTTGAAACAAGGTAACCAAGGCATTTTTTCCACAAAAAAATGTTACAGAGTCCATGGTAAACTTCAGACATTACCACAAAAGTAAGGAAATACGTGTAGCAGGGCATCTTTAAGAAATAACACACATTCTAAATCAGTTCTGTGCTACATTCATGTACATTGTAGAATATACAAATAACACATTTTCCAACTAGTGATGCATATTGACAAGAAGTCTGTTACACTCTTGTAGTAGACATGCTTTATGATGCCTTTTTTTCGTTCTCTCTTCTCATCTGTAGCAGGATGAGGCGAGTGTTTGGCTGCTTCGTAGTGCTGTTCTTGTCGTCGGTGCTGGGTGTGTCCGGGCAGAAGTTACCCACTCGTGATGAAGGCCTGTTCCAGATGCAGATCCGGGATAAGGCTCTGTTTCACGACTCGTCTGTAATTCCCGATGGAGCTGAGATTAGTGGATACCTGTTCAGGGACACGCCAAAGAGGTATGCCTACAAACACACACACACACACATACACACACATACACAATCAGACATGTTGCTTCTGTTTTAAGAATGTTGCGTGTGTAGACTAACAACTTGCAAGAATCTAAGAATCTTACTCCCAATACTGTTTTACTGGGAGAGCTGCACTCCACTCCTGATCAAACCTTATAGACGTATTATGTTTTACAAGGAGTGAAAGACTTTCACGCAGCTCCATGTGTGGATATGTTTTACGTGTCCTAATGGAGAATATGGAATCGATTACAGGCAGCGCACAGCTGATGAGGGCATAAGGAGGCATGCATTATGGATGAGATGCTGGGAAACGTGGGTGTGTGCGCGTGAATGAGAACCACTTTTGATGAAGAAGCAGGTGTCTCTAGCGAAAGACGATACCCACATTCGCGGCACTTCTGCACTCTCTCTCTCTCTCTCTCTCTCTCTCTCTCTCGCTCTTTCTCTTATATGCAAGGTTGTTTCAAAGGGCACGAGTGTAACTCATATGAATCAATCACCTCCAGCATGTAGGCCCCAAATGGACGTGCTAGACTGTTTCCACAGTTTTCTCTTTGGTTCATGCATCTAGGCTTACAGGTGAAATCCTGCTTGGGTTAACTAGCCTTAACTAGCAAAAAAAACCTTCTTCCACACATTTGACATTGTTTCTAATTCATAAGGAGATTGAAATTGCAACGTTGTCCGACGCGCTCGCCAAATCTAGAGCGAGATCTGTAGAAAGTGTGCGAATAGTAATAGCTCGTTATTTAGTCACCCCTTAGTGAGTTAATCTATTAAATATTTCACGATGTACTTGAGCCGGCGTTACAGCTCTTTGTTCGGTAGCCGAGTCCTTAATAGAGAGTGCTAATAAGCTGTAGGCTCATATAGCAGTGTTAAGGAATTAGGATGATGATGGTGTTAATGGCACTGGTGTTCAGGGACTGCTCTATCCATAGTCAAAGAATGTATGGGACAAAGTCATGCTATTGAGAATGAAACTGTGGTATATACAGTAGAACGTTACAGTTGTTCTTTATGACATACAGAATAATATACTATTGAGTACAGGAGGGGGGGTATGTGGCTTAGTGGTTAGCACGTTTGCCTCACACCTCCAGGGTTGGGGGTTCGATTCCCGCCTCCTCCTTGTGTGTGTGGAGTTTGCATGTTCTCCCCGTGCCTCGGGGGTTTCCTCCGGGTACTCCGGTTTCCTCCCCCGGTCCAAAGACATGCATGGTAGGTTGATTGGCATCTCTGGAAAATTTTCCGTAGTGTGTGAGTGAATGAGAGTGTGTGTGTATGTGCCCTGCGATGGGTTGGCACTCCGTCCAGGGTGTATCCTGCCTTGATGCCCGATGACGCCTGAGTTAGGCACAGGCTCCCTGTGACCCAAGGTAGTTCGGATAAGCAGTAGAAATGACTATGAGAAAATGAGTGAGTGAGTGAGTACAGGAGCATGGAATGGTCTACATAACAGATTCTTCTGTTTTGTCCTTTATCCTCTCTGTATTTGTACAAAACAAGGGTTTGAACCATTGGACAGTTTTATTATTAACCTCATTATTAATAATGTTAATAATTAACCTACATGTCAGGTTCTGGACGACTGTCAGGGGCATCAAATGTCATAAATATCCCTGGATTAGGAACTAGCTTTCAGGATTGATTAGAGATCTTAAACTAGTTGCTATTTTTTATTAACTAGTAAAGGAATACGGTAGCTGGCTAAGAATAGTACTGATCATTTTTTTCAACCACGGACTTCTTTTCGAAAGCGCACTGTTTACCTTCTTCTGCATACCTGACCTCACAGATGACAGCCTATGATTGGCGAGTCTAGCAACACTAATTATACCTTTCTGGAAAACACGGCCAATTTTGCTTTCTTGGACTCCAGTCATCCAGAACCAAACTTGTGGTCTGCCAAGTTTACAGAATGGCTTTCCTCAGATTTGGCCACAATAACATGTGTCAAATTGTAGCTGTCATTTATTCCGGCTGCATTGGAAGGCAGGATATGCTCTATATGCTGTCAGTCCTGAACAGTTTTGTTGCTTTTGCAGGTACTATTTTGTGGTGGAGGAGGACAACACGCCGCTGTCAGTGACGGTGACTCCGTGTGATGCTCCACTTGAGTGGAGGCTGACGCTGCAGGAGCTCCCGGAGGAAGCCAGCGGAGAGGCATCAGGTAACTACAGTCAGGTTTCACTAGTATGCATCACAAAATTTATACTAAATGAATTTTTTTTTTTAAGAACAGAATAACATCTTTACTGAACTAAACTTAAAGTGTATTTATAAATCCCTTACAATGGAGCTGAAAGCGTAGTCCAGAGTTATGTGCTAGAGAAACAGCCAAATGGAGAGTCAATAACGGGGTCTTTAGCTATCACCAATCAATACGGCTTACAGCTTAATGCACACTTACATACCTCCTTCCATCCGTCTCCGGATGGAAGATCAGACAGAATTAGAATCGGACATTCAATCCTTATGCGTTTTATTAAAGTACAGAACAGTGTGTCCTGGATAGCCCTGCCAATGACATCCTTTCATATGCTGCAGTGTCTTCTGATGACAAAGTCAGAGAATATTCTCTTAGTTTAGATTTCATTTGTGACTATTAGGCTACAAAGATGAAACTACTCCAGCCAGCAAATGACTTTGGGATGTGTTGCTTTTTGTTTAATCAGCCAACCAGACAAGTTTCAATGAATCACCTAGAGATGTCGGGTAAAAATAGTCACAAATTGATTTTACATAAATAGAGGAAAGAGTGTGTGAATGAGCCCGACTATCCTGAGTGCGTAACCATGAATCTGGGTAAATATTTGTAAATATTTGTTGTCTGCGAGGTGGTGTTTTCCAGAGTAGTCTCTGGGTAGGATTTGTGTGTGTGTGTGTGTGTGTGTGTGTGTGTGTGTGTGTACGGGTGGGTTGTTGGGCGTGTTTCTGAGCTAAGTGTGACCACGCTTAATGTGCTCATGAACTCACATCCACTCAATAAGGGAATAAAGGAGCAATAGATTAAATTTAATTTATAAATACATGGTGTTGACTTTATATAAGGAATTTTTTGTGTTCCAATCAAACCAGCACATAATTCAAATGGGTCTCATGTTTTTTTTTCTTTACTTCTTTTAATTCCTTTTACATCAAAGCACAATTGCAGCTTACGTTCTCATCCTGTTAGCTGTTCTCCTTCCCTGCCTGTAGGTCTAGACCCTGTTATTTTTACTCTCTGATCTCCCATCTTCCCCGTTTCTTCTCCCCATCTGGAGCGTATCTGAAAATGCAAATAGTGCCACAACACACCAGACCTGGAGTGGAGTCGTGGTTTTATTTAGAGACAGGATTAGAACTAGAAAGATAGAATAATTAGAGAACGAGAGATTGAGATTATCAGTATGCATTTGAAAGGGCTGCCTGTTGTGCATGCGTGTTTTGTTTCTAGCTGAGTATGAAAGACATCCGTGTGCACATGACTCCATAATGTGACCAACATGTTTGTCTGTTTTACTCTGTGTGTTAGTGTGTTTGTGTGTGTGTGTGTTATGGCATCTTTGAGTACAGTAATGTGTACCAGAGCACTTATCATCCCTTGCATTAATCTGTTAAGTCATTTTTACTCAAGGGTGTTTTTAAGGTTTTTATTTTTTATGAACATCTACTTTTCGGTCTAAGTTTATTTTATGACCGGATTTTGCCTCTGGTCCTGAGGAAGAGGCATTCATCATCATCATTACCATCTTCACTCACCTCATACTCGGACAAAGTTTATACAGCATAACATGTACTGTAAGTATACAGCGACATGCATAGTCCTATACAGGTTCTGAGGGCTCCATACATAATCCCCAAGCATTTTTGGCATGTTTGCCGAACAACTCTGAAGGGAACAGCATCTTTGTGCCTGCTGTCTGTTAATTTCGCACTCTCTCTCTTCGGCTGACAGACAAAATATTATGCTTTAATGCCCGGTTTTAAGGAGAAGCCCCGGATGGGGACTGTGGGCTGGAGAAAGGCTACAAGGAGCCTCTGTATGGCTGTGGATTTTTGGGGGAAGGCAGAGTGAATGTTGGGCTCTGATGTTGAGCAGTGTTTGGAGAGAAAACACTGCAGCTAATGGCATGAATGACTAATCATCCACTAAGGCTCAGGACAGTCAGACTGACCTCCTCAGGATTGACATGACAAAGCATTTATCAGAGAGGGGGTCGAAAAAGAAAAAGAGCTAAAGAAATGATAAGTATATGTACATGAGTTTGTCAACTTTTCTGAGAAGTTTCTTTTAATATGTGGCTCCATAAAGGTTCTTGAGGATCTTATGATTATTCCAAAATCTAATCCAGGTGTGTTTGTGTTTCTTAGGTGAGCCGGAGCCTCTGGTGCAGCAGAGGCAGCAGGTGACGGCCAATGAAGGCACCGAGCTCTTTTCTTACAAAGGCAACGATGTGGAGTCATTTGTCTCCAGTAGCTCACCCTCAGGCCTCTACCAACTGGATATTCTCTCCACTGAAAAGGACAGCAGCCTGAAGATCTATGCCACTACCACACCAGAATCAGATCAGCCCTACCCAGAGCTGCCCTATGACCCGAGAGTGGACGTCACCAGCCTGGGTCGTACTACCGTCACGCTGGCCTGGAAACCCACGCCTACTGGCTCACGAATGGGGCAGCCTGTACAATACTGTGTGGTCGTCAACAAAGAGCACAACTTCAAGAGCCTGTGTGCCGCTGAGGCCAAGATGGGTGTCGATGACTCCTTCATGGTAGCACCCAAGCCGGGTCTAGACTTCAGCCCTTTTGACTTTGCCCGTTTTGGCTTTACTTCGAAAGAGAACGACCTGACCAAGGAACGCCATCGGTCTCTGAATGCGAACCGAGTGCCAGCTTCGAAGCAGTGGCGTTCACCAGGTACCAGTCCCAGGCCCTCAGACATCCGCAAGATCTGCATTGGTAACAAGAACATATTTACTGTGTCAGGGCTGAGGCCAGCCACACAATATTACTTTGACGTGTTTGCCGTCAACGTGGCCTCCAACGCTAGTACAGCCTACGTCGGCACCTTCGCCCGCACCAAGGACGAGGCTGAGCCCAAGACTGTACAGCTGAAAGATGGAAAGATGGCAGACATATTTGTTGAGAGAAAGGGTATCAAGCTGCTGCGGTTTGCTCCGGTTTCCTCCCACCGTCGTGTTTCCCTTTCTGTGCACTCCTGCCTGGATGCTGTTCATGTACAGGTACGCCGTGATGGTAAGCTCGTGCTCTCACAGAATGTGGAAGGAGTGCGTGAATTCCAGCTCCGTGCCAAGCCCAAGGCCAAGTACCTTATCCGGGTACGTGGATCTCGCAAAGGCGCTTCAGCTCTGAAAGTGTTAGCAAGCACGCGTGCCGATGCCAAGCGACCTTTCCCTTCTCTACCTGAGGATACAAGAATCAAGGCCTTTGATAGACTACGCACATGTGAATCAGTCACTGTGGCCTGGCTCGGCACGCAGGAGCGCAACAAGTATTGCGTGTACCAGCGTGAGGTGCCCGACGGATATGGCGAGGTGCAGCGCCGCCGCCAACGCAACCAGTGTGCCGGACCCGAAACGCGTCGCAGGGACGAGAAAGTGCTCTGCAAATACTTCCACAGCGCCAACCCGCACAAAGCTGTAACCACTGAAACCATCACAGGCCTGGAACCGGGCAAGAACTACCTCCTTGATGTCTACGCCATCAGTCATGGTGGACACTCAGTCAAGTACCAGAGCAAACTGGTGAAAACGAGGAAGTACTGCTAAAATGAAAACAAAACATATACAAAAAAAAAAATCCCCACAAAATAGACTCTGCACAGAAGTAAATATATTATATATAATGAGAGGAAAAGTTTATTTAACTGGAAGTGATATTCTACTAAGTTGTTATTTTTTTTTGCTGACTGACTACTTGGTGAGCCTAGCGGCAGAGCTCGAACTGCTCCTAGAGCGAGATAGCATCCTGTATGTTCTTTACAAGTAAACGAGTGCCGTTAACGAGAGATACTGGGAGGAATCGATGGTCATTCTGTTTTCCGTTGTGTTGTGAGAACTATGTTAAACTCATCTGCATATCGTTTGCGATCACATCAACCCCTCCCAATCTGCTCTCTCACTGAGTACTCACATTTAGAAAGAGTTCTTAAGTTATTTTATACCTCTTTATTTTTGTTTTGCTATTTGAACTGTTTATTTTTGCTTGTTACTTGTTATAATTATTCCTGCTTTGAAAAAAGAAATATGTTGTAAAATTCCCTGACGAAGTCGGCGGTTTGTCGAGGTGTTGTCCCCTCCCCCGCTGTCTCTGTCTGTATATTATCTCATTCTGTGAGTGAATCGCTTTGGGATTCTGTAAATGTGCTCTTCTCTGTGTCCGCTCTGCCTGTCACATGTACAGAGTGCTTCTGCCAATATTCATGTACATAAAACCCTAAATATAGAGGCCAGTAATCCCCCTCCCAGTGTGGCTTCTGGTGTTGTGTTTCTCCACAGGGATTAATCACTTGCTCATAAAGAGGTGCACGGATAGGGATCAACGCCCGCGTCCTTTAAGCCATGTCCGGGACGTTGTACGTGGATTATGGTACGACATGTCGAAAGGTTTTAAAAGGGATAACATACACGACCGAAACGCGTGTTTATCATAAGCACTTATGCACATCCTCAACTCTAGTCCCGTAAACATGGCAAGGCAGGTGACTTAATACCTCACTCTAACCAGGCGATTGACCAGACAAGCAGGGCGAGCCTGTCCATTTTCTACTAATTCACGACAAGGTGGGATTTATTGCCTTCATCCTTCATGCAGCCGATTAGTCATGAAGCCAGACCCGGTCCAGATGTCACAGTTTAACTCTCGATAGCTGGAACTGTCAAGACACACTGATATTATACACAACTTTCCCAACAGATCTGTTCAAACCTCAAACAAGTCCGAACCACACTTTCTTTGGCTCGTTTGCCAAATCTAAGCCATGGCGTGCAAAAAAATCTGGCTCTCACTAGGCTTACAAACAACCTGATTCAGGCTTCACGATCAGACTTGTGAGTGAGAACATACAGACGCTCGAATAAACAGCGACGTCCAAACCCACATGTTAACACGAACGCTCCTTCTGTCATACTCTGGATTTATACCGTCTCATTTTTGGCTTGATTTTAATGTCAAAACCTGAACGTTGTAAAAGAAGGTGGTGGATTTAGAGACAACCACAGATCAAAGACAGCGGCAGATGATAAAGTTCTCTTAGTTTTGAAATTCCTATTGATTTTTTATAAAAATTTCAGAGTCCGATCTTAAAATCCACCAATAGGAAGATTAGAAATTTGAAAAAAAAAAAAAACACTTTTTGCAAATTCAAACTCACTTTGAAGCATGTTTGTATTTGTGTTTTTGTGTTTCCTGATTAATGACATAATCAGAATGATTCTTCAGCTTAAATTGTACAGAATAAAACCACACACACACACACACACACACACACACACACACACACTGAGTCATACAGGTGAGTTTAGTTTATGATTTTTGTCTACTTCAAGTGCTTCTCTGCAAGGTTTCAAATGTCATTTGCTTTCCCCATCATCCACTTGGCACATTATCCAGAGCTCAGGAGTCACCCAGAGCTTCATCTGCTTTGGATTAACCTTCACACTTCTTTAAATTGATCTGCAAGACCTCTTAGTTAGTGTTTTGGATTCTGACACTCTTGTTCGATTCCTTCGAACGAACCTGAATAAGAAACTCGTTCGACTCGTTTGAATTCATTTCGACTATGAGGAATTTGATTCATTTTCATACGACTCACTGTTCAGAATCGTTTAGAATAACGGCTGAATTTTTGACTCCTATTGCGACTCACGTTCACATATGGAACATATGCATATCAAAGAACTTCACAGCTAGAGAGAACATCTTGAAGCCACTTGTTCAACACTATACCGATTCTTCAGGTGCAACAACACAATTTTCTACTTGATTATTTGTCCTAAGTGGATATTTTATTTCGTATTTTATTCTAGTAAAAAAAAAAAAGAAGACGGTTTTATCCAGACATCCCGTAATTTATACATCTTAGTAAGTAAAGACCTCTTAAATAAAGAATAAATTCTGAGATCATTATATATCAAAAATAAAAGCCCGTTAATCCTATTTGTAGACATATTTACTACTCTGATAGGGTCCAATTGTATTGTTATATAATGTTGATTTTTCCTATATGCAGAATTATTCATTCATTAATTCATCTTCTACTGCTTATCTCGGGTCACGGGGAGCCTGTGCCTATCTCAGGCGTCAACGGGCATCAAGGCAGGATACATCCTGGATGGAGTACCAACCCATCACAGGGCACACACACACACACACACACACACTCTCATTCACTCACGCAATCACACACTACGGACAATTTTCCAGAGATGCCAATCAACCTACCATGCATGTCTTTGGACCGGGGGAGGAAACCGGAGTACCCGGAGGAAACCCCCGAGGCACGGGGAGAACATGCAAACTCCACACACACAAGGTGGAGGCGGCAATCGAACCCCGACCCTGGAGGTGTGAGGCGAACGTGCTAACCACTAAGCCACCGTGACCCCCATGCAGAATTATCTTCCATTAAAATTAGCTTGAAAGGTCATGAGTAAATATTTCAAAGAAACAGAAAAGGTATCGGCTTAATATTCTCAGATTTGTTGAAGTGTGATCAAATAAAGAAAAGAAAAATGAACTAAAGTTGTCAGTATTCTAAATATTTTCCTAAATATTGCAGCGGAGTTGTAAAAAAAAAAAAAAAAACTACAGATCACCGTGTTGTCACTTTTTGTTATCCATTGATATTTAAATTCAGTGAACTTTGAAATCAAAGAACTTCACAGATAGAGTGAACATCTTAAAGCCACTTGTTCAACACTATACTGATTCTGCACATCAGGTGCAACAACACAATGTTTAATGTTGTGTAACATCCCAGTAACTAGTAAGTTCCTATTAGCGCTTAGGTTATAACGGCTACGTAAAAACTGCAGCTTGTCACATTATCGTGAGTCATAAGATCCTTTCATCGATCTTAACAAGTAAACATGACCTCAAGGACAACCTAAGGACGATCATTTTAACAATTATTTATGCTTTTAATCCGTTTATTTGGATCCATTATGGACGTAGACGGAACTAGTACCGTTGTAGAAAATATATAAGGTTCAACAATCAAGACTGAAAAACTGTATAATCTAATCTAATATCATTTAGGATATAATATAATAGAATATTACATACTGTACAACCTAAGTGTGTTTTTGGTTTCAAATATATGTTGTGCTGGATCATACCATCAGATTTGACCAAAATATTCCATCATTAAATAATTCTGGGTGTCACATGATAACAGGGAAAGTTACTCTGAACTCCTGGTGACACTTTTCGAAAACTTTGGTGAGGACCGCTCTGAAGTCGCTGTTGGTCCACACACACACACACACACACACACACACACACACCCTGACTGACCACATAAACACTCTAACATGCTGTTTTGAGTTATGGCACCCGAGTGCGATTGTGTTTGTAAAGCAACGAGAACAGAAAGGACGAGGGCGAGAAGAAAAACCGCAGCGTTTGGCCCGAGTTACTCTGACCTTCGTTTCTCAACGTCTACTCGAAATGTAGCAACTGACTCAACACATCTTACACACTGTCTAAATCAGCAGGGTTTATTTTAGATCCCAGGGTTGAGAAGCCTACTTTCGGGAAGCGACGTGTGAACACAGGAACCTTTTGGAAATCACTAATCGCTCAGTTCTGGATGTGACGAGTGATAAGTTTTCCACAGGAAAGCTGCTAAAATGATAGAACTCTCAGCAAACAGGAATCAATGTGGAAAAAAGTGCTAATCAGGCTAATTATCATGATTGCCAATGTGTGTGTGTGTGTGTGTGTGTGTGTGAGAGAGAGAGAGAGAGAGAGAGAGAGAGAGAGAGAGAGAGAGGTGTAAAATATGTAAAATATTATTTGAAATTTTAGAAGCAAAGCTCTGGGCTGCTTGTTTCCTGCGTTTGAACCCACGAGTCGTTTGTGTTTCTCCACCATCCTCACCACTTTCTCACGCTTAATCTACACAATGATCTCTGTCTCGACTCCCTGTTCCCTTCCTCCCTCTCTTATCCTCTCGTTCTCTCAGATCTGACATAGTGAGAGCATTAACGCTGACCTTGGAGGAGACGATGAGTAGGCGAGGCTGCGGTCCTGAGAGTGAAGCGGGGGTCGGAGAGGCGGAAACAGAGCCTCATCTGAACTGACATGAAATAAAAAGCGAGAGAGAGAGAGAGAGAGAGAGAGAGTAAACAGAGAGAAAGGTAGATGACAGGTAAAGTCAAGACAAATGCACTTTTACTTCAGCTGTAAGACAAAGTGAGAGACATGCTTCAGTGTTACAGCCACCAGTCTGTCTTCACTTCTATACACACTCCATGTTTGTGAGTGTGTGTGAGAGAGAGAGAGGGAGAGAGAGAGAGAGAAAGAGGGAACGAAAGAGAGACCTAATGAGCCACATTATCAACTCTGAAAAGTGAAAGCTGAGAGAGACAGTTGTAGTGGGGTCATGTGTGTGTGTGTGTTAGTGTGTGTGTGTGTGTGACTATGGGGTCACGTTCGGGGTCGTCGGCTCCTAATCGTTTCAGCCCTCTTTACAGCAGTGGCGTTGACAGCGGAGTCATCAGGGGTCAGAGGTCATAGAGGTTGGGGGCAGGATGGTGAGGGCCACACAAAGAGCACTGTTCGAAAAGCTGCCTTTCTCTGGACATTGCACAGCACACACACACACACACGCACACACAGAATACACATGCACACAGACTTACACATACTTACACATATATGTACACCTGTGTAAACTCAACGCACACACACACACACACACACACACACAAATTATTTCCATTTCTACATTCACAGACATCATTTAATTTAGAAAGTATACCCATAGTCTTAAAACGTCTTTGAGATCTTTGTAAAACAGTATTTAGCCCCCTGTACCAAGAGCAATGGAGCGGAAATTTACTCCTTTATTTTGTCCATCTTTACCACTATCCGAGTCTGTGTCGTATCTCGTCATTGGCTGCACTGCATTCTGGGACATTTGTAACATTTTGCACCAACGTCTCCACGACGTCTTTAAGCCTTTAAGCACAAAAGGAACATCATGAAGCCGAGTTGTGTGTTTTCCAGTTTGCGATTTTAGACTGAGCTCGAATAAATAAAGCATGTTGTTCTATTCGCTTCCAAAACAAAAACAAACCAAAACTCGAAACCAAGCCGAAACTTACGCGCAATCTCCAAAGCGCCGAAGAAGCGGCTCATTAGGAAGGCTGCGAGATAAACAAAGCCGTGGAAAGGAGTAAACAACTGCAGGAAAACATCTGATGCTCGACTGTAGACAGAGGCTCATAGAAGGTGTATTATCAATAGCACACTTAAAATACACAAAAGTGTGTATGTGTGTGAGAAGCATTTCATTGAGCAGAAACACTGTGGTTTAGGTTTAATAGGCTCAGATGTGTGTGTGTGTGTTTACATGTGTGTTCCTGAGTAGCTGCATGTATTCATTTGCGTGTATCCTCTTCTCGGTCTCTCTACATTTAGACAGCTGGTTGTCCACATGTTCTCGTGTCTGGACAGCATTTCCATTTCTCAGTGATTCCCCCAGCAGCAACCTGCCTCCAATTATTCCTGGTCACCAGATACTTAGTTAGATCAGATATGGAGAATCAGCACACAGGATTGGAAGAACTGAAGAACTGATACAGAGCTCAGGAGACATGAGCTGCTTCCAGACTGCACAGATGTGATCAGTGTGAAGTGTGTGGTGATTGCACTTGATTGTGATTATCTGCACATGAGTATTATAGATCTGTATAGCACATGAGTATTATAGATCTATAGAGCTGTTGTGCTGTGACAGTACATACTGCATTCGATTCAATACCAAAAGCATTTGATTCAGTATCTACTGCGTTCGATTCACTGTCTACTGAAATCGGTTTAATACCGCCAGCATTCGATTCAGTACCTATTCATTCGATTCAATACCAAAAGCATTTGATTCAGTACCTTCTGCATTCAATTAATTACCTACTGCATTCGATTCACTACCTACTGCAATCGATTTAATACCAAGAGCATTTGATTCAGTACCTAAATAATTGAATTATACACCACCAGCTTTCGATTCAGTACCTTCTAAAATTGATTCAGTACCTACTGCATTCGATTCACTCTCTACTGCAATCGGTTTAATACCGCCAGCATTCGATTCAGTACCTATTCATTCGATTCAGTTCCAAAAGCATAGGGCATTCGATTCACTATCTACCTAGGGCATTCGATTCACTATCTACTACAATCGATTTAATACCACCAGCATTCGATTCAGTACCTTCTGCATTCGAGTCTCTACCTACTGCATGTGATTCAGTAACTAATGAATCGATTCAATAACAAAAGCATTTGATTCACTACCTACAGTATTCAATTTAATATAACTAGCATTCAATTCAGTACCTTCTGCATTTGATTCAGTGCCTACTGCATATGTTTCTAACATGTATAGATATATATTCCAACTTTGTAACATGTGATACAGTTGGTTGAAACAAAAGTGCATAAATACAACTTTTTGGAAAAAATAATCTGATAATATCCTAAGAAAAAAGATCAATATCAATAGGACTACAATGCAGAGATGAAACACCGACCTGAAGAAACAATCCTGCACAAAATAATCCAAAGCCATCGCAATGAAACAAAGAAATCGGATGGAAATAGCTCAGAACAGCTGCAGACATTAAGCAGCAGACCAGTGACAGGACAGAGGTGGAGTCAAGTCCAGAATCAAACAAACAAAGTCAACACAAGCTGCAATTCTCGTGTTTTGTTTTGTTCCAGTGAGAGGAGGATTTGTCATGGCACCCTTCCTATGTCATGTGAAGTACATGAAAACTGGTGACAAGCATGTCAGTTTGATGTCATGTTTATTAGGGTGTTTTTGTTTTCCAGAAACCACAATCATGATCCATCATCAAAGCAAAAGCAGATGGGGTTAAACTCTGGAAAGCCATAATCATAGAGTTAAAACCAGGCGATGAATTGATCTGTGAACAAGGAATGTAGGAAAAGAAGGCTCGGAACTGATCCAAACGTATACGACTCTGCAAAGACGCATTGCATCAAACTAATCAAGGGGAAACAAGGAACAGGTGAACACAATCAGATAAACTAAACAGGAACAGGAAGGTGGGGGTTGCTGGAGATAAGAGCACCAAAATGAGCGAGCGCAAGGGTCTCGATGACAAGCCTCAACTTTATCAAGTCATGATGTTCAGGGATTAAAGCTAAACAAATCGATGGCAAAAGATTCTCCCAGTGTTCATCTGGCAAATTCTGCTGAAGGCCAATTTTCCAGGAAATTTAAGAACGCTCTCTGAGATCATGAGTGAGGAGGAATAAACTGTAGTATCACACGTATGGTATCTTTAGCATAGAAATTGATTTCAAGGACATCATCAACTGGAGTACTGGGAGGACTGGGGGAAGTTAGGTGTGTGTTTCAGATAGAATTTCAGATATATAGAGTTTTGCTTTTGGAAGGTTGATGACTGAGAAGTCAACAAAATGCCATCTGCCATCAGTTTGTTCACTCTGGTTTTATATTTTATGATATTATAACATTTCTGAATTGATCCTCTGCTCTCATTGACGCGGGTTCGGTTCCCGGTCAGAAAGCTAACCCAGGCACTAAAGAGCATAGTCTTAGTGCCGGTCCCAAGCCCGGATTAAATGGGAGGGTTGTGTCGGGAAGGGCATCCGGGGTAAAACCTGTGCCAAATTAAATATTCGGACCAGATGATCTGCCCTGGCGACCCGTAACAGTGAGCAGCCAAAACAACAACAACAACAATTTCTGATTTTTGGAACTTGCTCCGAACTTCACTCTTTCAGCTCTTTTAGCTCACTTAATAGCTTAAGGAACTGTATTTGGTGTCACATTCGAAGTTGCTCACTCGAGATGAAAAACGAATAAAGGATGATGCAAATGTCAGTGTGTGGCACATCTAGAGCTTGTTTGATCTGTTTCTAATTCCTAACATGCATCGTTGTCTGTGACTTTTCTTTCCCGTTCCCTCGGTACACGTGGCCTAAATACTGCCCCAGTTCACATCTAAAATGTAAGACAACAAAGTTGGAAACAAATTGGCTTTTTAATGAATATTGGTCGCTGTGAATTACAAGGTGAAATAAAAATAAATAAATAAATAAATATGAGACTTTTTTTAATGTAAGCATGTAGGTCTTCTCCCAAGCGTAATGTTTTTTTGTTGAAAAGTCGACCCTGTGAGACTTGCATATGAGTTTTTATAATTCAATACGTGAGTTAAACTTATTGTTAGAAGGTTTCTTCATTAACCACAATGCCCTTTTACCCTACGTTAATGACTAACGACAACAATCACCCTTCATTACCGACTACCTCACAGCTCCAGGGTTCCTGGTTCGATCCCGAGCCTGGGTTATCGTCTGTGTGTATTTTCGCTCGCTTGATCTTTTCCTTTGTGATAAGATAAGACCAGGATAAAGTGCTTAGTAAAGATGAACTGAATGAAAATATGTCACAAACTCTGAAACATGTCTTACACGTGGTTTTTATTCTGAACATCTGGACAAAAGCCACACTTATGTAGTATATATGCATCCTTTCTATGTCAAAATGTAACTCAGTCATCATGTGGGAATTGAAAAAAAATAAATTATTTTAGATATTAAACTAAAATGCACATTTTAATGAATTCCCACTGAGCATCCTCACGTTCAGGGGAAAAAAAACGTGCAGCCGCAGGATCCGTTACAAACTTTCCACCAATCACAACGCAGAGTCGCTGCGACGTCACATGAGCAACACGGAAGCTCCTCCTCGCTGAAAAACATGTTGCCCTTGGTTACGAACTTTCCACCAATCACAGCCAAGCAAGGCGACATGGAGGCTCGAGCTGCGCCGAGATTTTAAGGGAAAAGCAAAAAAACAAACAGCTTTAAACCGGTTTATTCGGTTTCTGTCAGGAAATTAGAAAATTTCCCGATTAGTAAGTGAGAGTAATGACAATGCTGGGTATGTACGTGCCAGACAGGTTCGCTCTGAAGTCCTCCAAAGTCCAGGACGGAGTCGGTTTGTACACTGCGAGACGAGTCAAGAAGGTTTGTTTTGGGGGAAAAAAAAGATTAAAGAAGCCAAACTGACAAAAAACCCAGGCTTATTTATTTATTTATTTATTTATTTTTTACAGCGAACGAGTCTTTCTGTTGCGTTTATTAATGTAACATCTTCTAATCTCGTCCACATGTCACGTTAATGCCTTTTCACGTTTCTGTAACCGTGAGGTGCCACGTATATAGCCGAGGTAACGCTGGAACCGAGGCCGCATCTCAAATAGGTCCGTCTTCCCTACACACGCGCGCTACCTAGGGTACAGCGGAAGGGCTGCACGCGCGCATCTAGTGCACTAGGAAGGCAATGTGGCGCGGTTTGGAAGTTTCCCTGGCTACCTTTATTAGGTATCTTCTATGTTCCCTGCCACTTTAAAAACAAACAATAAAAATAAAATAAATATATATATAAAAATATAAATAAGCTACAAATTGTTGTTTTGTATCATTATTATTTTTGGAAAGGAAAAAAAACTATTTAAAAAGGACATTAAATAAAATGATAAATATAAAAAATAAATATTTTTATTTTATCTTTATTGGAAATATAAAATGATTAGAAATATCACTCAGGGATGTGACAGTCTCACAGAGCACTAAATTGTTTAAAAAGTTTGTCCCTTATAACATGTCAAGACATAATTCAGTAAATCGACACGCAATTAAAACCGTCTTTAAATTCAATACAGATCCCCGATACACACCATTCTGCAATTCACGACGATCATCAGAGCATCAGAGCAAGTGTTTTCTGCTTTGTTCTGCTATTTGTGTATTAAAGCAAGTGTGTGTAACTCGGAGACTGTGTGTTTCAGGGAGAGAAGTTCGGCCCGTTCGCCGGAGAGAAGAGGATGCCTGGAGATCTAGACAAGAGCATGGACCCGAGGCTGATGTGGGAGGTAGTTAAACTCATCAACGACGCCACAGTCGTGTTTAATGAATGTGTTTTTTTTTTGTTTTTTTTACAAACACAACAATACATTATATAACTACACACACTTGAGAAGTCAAGTTCGCCTGTGATTGACTGACCATACATCACTTTCAAAGAGTTTTCCTGTCTCATGTCCAGAATTCCCAGGACAGGCTCTGTATCCATAGCAACCCTGACTGTTTATTAAAGATAAATGAGCTGTTGAAGGTGACAAAGATGTAAACCTAAAACCCAAGATGCTTCGGTGTTTAGCCCCGGTGTTTACTTTTCGTTTTGGCCGATTTGACGTTAGATGATGTCACAGAATCTGTTACTATGTTATAGGCAAAACACGTCACTAGTCCGTTAAATAGTTGAATTTAAAAACACACATCATAATCAATTCATTTGTTTCAACTGTTACTTTTAAAATCGTACGTCGACGAGAATCTTACGTTTGTTAAACCCCTTAGTAGACTAATAAATCACTAATAACATGTAATAGCAGTATAATTACACTTTCATTACTCTTTCTATTTATTGGTGTATAAAATTAATTTTAGCAGCTAAATTTCATAATACATGACGTGTAATTGAAAATATCTGAAACTAAAGGACTTTTACATCACGTGAGAAAGGTTGAGATTTTATTCTTTGAACATCCAAACAGTCCATCAGTAGTGGAATTTATTCAAGAAGATCCAGACAGAATGTACTTATTAGTCTGATTAACATTACAGACATTTAGAGTCCAGTGATATTTTGTTTATTTATTTATTATTTTGTTCTAACAGAAAGGCCTTGACTCGACATGCCTTGACTCGACTAAATCCCGAGCACTAAAAAGTGGTTTGGCATCGTGAACGTCACCGACGCTGTGCTTTAGTGCTGAAACGCTTGACTGGGCAACTCTGGGCGAGGGGGTAATCAGAGCAGGCATGTAGACCATGTTCTCAGCTCATACCGCTCAGCCTACGTCGTCTCGGTAATAACGGCTCTGCCTGCCAAGCAGCACTGCGGGCACGTAGCACGAACCCCCCACCCCCCCACCCCCCACCCTCTCTCCAGAACTTTTCCCTTCCCCACTTCGCTCTCCCAATATTTGCCCTGCGAGATTCAGGTTTTATTTTCAGCTCCGCAACATTTTAATTAGAGCCTGCATCAGCCGGGGCCTGGCCGCATTACAGAGGTGATTTATACATCTGTCTATCCGAGCGGCGTTCTCAGACAGATGCGCGGCGTACAGTACGTTTAAATCTTAAATTACAGTGCCGTGCCGTGCCGTGTAATCTGCTAACCGTACCGCGCTTTTATGTGCTGGGGGGCTGAGAGTGCAGCTGTGCAATTAAGACGGAACATCACATTACATGGTCGTAGAGTGCGAGGCATTATTAGCTGTCATTTCAGTCTAATAAAACTAGCTAAAATAATAATTTGTATCCAAAAACAGAGGCAGGAGAAAAACTCGTTAGCGAGGACAAGACTGATGTTAAGTGAGATTGTTGATAATGTTAAAATAGCATGTCATGTGTTTTATATTCACTTCAGGAGGAAAAATCAAACAATTAACAAAATATAATGAGGCCAGGAAATAGAAAGATCGACCACTTGTCATGTGATCACGACGACGCAGACGTTCATGAACCATTAAAGTACGTATTGTGATATAAAAGCATCAGGTTTAGAAACCTTGCCATGACATGTTTACCCAGCACTGAAACATCAGGCGAACAAAAGGATGATGTAAGAATCCTGTATTGGATCAGTGTTCTAGACAATAGCAGAATCCCAGTATTGGATTGCAGTATTGGGTCAGACGTTTTGTTTCTCTGGAGACAAAACATTTCGCCTGGACGACTGTGCCCATTTTTATATTTGTAAGAAGCAAGCTGTCGTGTTTCTCACCTGTTTTTAGGGAAATCGTTGTCCATCTGCTTCATGGTTGATTAAAAAAATGGAGCTTTGCACATTCTCAGTCATTTCCCTCTTCTTAAGCCAACGGTCCTTGGTTATGTAAGGAATAAAAGTCAAAAAGGTTGTACGCTTACAGGAAAATGTAGTCACAGGGTGACCGGCTAAGGAGGACATTAGTCACAGAAGCAGCCTAGGAGATGGAGAGAGCCGTAGCTCGGATGGTGGAACCTAGTAGAACCTTTAGCATGGACAGTCCACAAGAAAGGTGCTGAGAGCAAAACTGTTAGGCATTTTGAAGCTTCTGGTCAGATGAGACCAAGACAAACCAAAGATCCTGAGAAAACCATCTCCACTCTGAAGCATGGTGGTCTGAGCATCTTGATGAACGGTTGTGGGAAAACTAGTCAAGGTTGAGGGTAAAATGGATGGTGCCAAATACAGACAGGGCAACTTAAAAGGAAAAGCTTCAACAAGTTGTCTTCAACTAAGTGGAAGGAGAGTGAAGGTTCACCATCCAACAGGACAACAGCTATAAGGATCCGAACCAAGATTCTGAATGCTGCAGAACTTAAAGTCAAAAGGTTGGAGGCAGATATGAGCCACGTCCTCAGATAAGGACAGCCCTGTACCTAACCTTTAACCTTCAACCTTAACTCTTGAGATGGTCCAAGAACAACAACCCAATGATCCAGACACGGAGATGTCTCCACACTCTGGAGCAGCGATCGGACGCTTGAGCTTATTAGTAAACCTGTAGCTTGTTGTTACCACCTTATTATCCCAGAAACGCCAAGTATTTTTTAGGGTTTATCAGTTTCTTTAGTGTGTTTAATTTGGCCACTCTGCATGTCATGACCTTCTGGGTTCCTTTTTTCTCCTTTCTTAAACAGAGGGTTCTCTCGGCTTTCACTGCGTCTGTGTTTTTTTTTGTTGCAGGTTCGAGGGAACCGAGGTGACGTGCTGTACATACTGGATGCCAGCAACCCTCGACATGCTAACTGGCTGCGCTTCGTTCACCAGGCACCGTCTCAGGAGCAGAAGAACCTGGCTGCCATCCAGGTACCAGCTCGTGGTCATAATCACTGATCAAACTGTCACACACATCAGTCAGACTAAGTGTACACACACACTAGTTTCCTGGGTTTGGGCTCTTTATTAGTGTGTGTTACCGTTTTGTTTTAGGTTATAAAGCAGGACAGTGAAAGATTCCTGAGAAAATACAAACAGACAGAGACAC
>NC_083478.1:19655466-19690466 GCF_030014155.1 Tachysurus vachellii
TCTTGAGTGTTTCAGAAGCATGTGTGTGTGTGTGTGTGTGTGTGTGTCTGTATGTGTGTGTGTGTGTGTGTGTGTCATAGCGTTCTCCACTGCACTGAGAGTTCTTCAGCCGGAGATGCTTCCCGAGTTCACCAGTGTGCTCTTTGTCACTGCTCCTTTAGCTCGGAGTCAAGGTTCTTTACACACACACACACACACACAGACACACACACACACACACACACACACAAAATGACCATCTCTTCCTTTTTTTTCTAAAACAAATGTTTCTGTATAGCTTTGAACAGCACAAGGAGGCCTGTAAAGGAGAAGCCAGGTTTATCTGTAAGGCCGAGAGCTGCGGAAAGAGATTCAAGAGCAAAGATGCGCTGAAGAAGCACAAAAGCAACGTTCACACAGGTACTGCTGTCTTGTGCACACACACACACACACACACACATACACACACACACACACATACTACTGAGAGTTTAGATTTAACATTCATGCTTTATCTAATGTCCCAGGGTTGCCAGATTATTCTTGCATTTAACCCTTAAATAACATATATTTTTGGTAAGAAATCAGACAGAAAAGTTTTCACACACACACACACACACACACACACACACACACACACACACACACAGATTGACACACCATTTTCAGTTTAGCTTTAACCCCATAGTGTGTGATTATTATTGCATTTAACCCAGGTTGTTAAAATCAGGTTGTATTAATTTTGTAAATAAAAAAAAAACAAAACAAACGAACAAACAAACGGCCAACAAAATCAAATAAAAATTAAATAAATAAAAAAGATTAATATGATGATATATGAACATGAAAGTAAATGAGTCCTAGTTGTAATCATCACGAGATCAGTAGTACTGTGTGGACGAGGTGTCGGAATTTAATCCGTATATTTTTGTTGGCTCAGTTTAACTCCGAACACGATCTAGCTTTTACGCTGTCCAGAGTAACCCGAGCAGCGTAATGACACCCACACGGCGCTGTTCAGAATATTTCTCCTCTGACATAACAACGCTACGTCTTCGATTATTAAAATTTCCGTACAGCATATTTAATGACAAAGAGAAATGAGATGCCTCTTTTTTTTTTCTTGGTCCATTCTGTACAATTCCTCACGCTGTTTCTTTTTTGTTTCCAAGTTGGATTTCTCTCCTTCCTCTCATACATCTGTTTAAACGGAGAAACAGAGCCGGTACTTTACGCTGGCTTCAGTCAGCACGTTACCTGATAGCACCATGTTGAATGTAAACAAACTGCTGAACCAATTTAAACAAATCTCTTAGTTGGACTACTGTCAGTGAGCATCTTTGGATCTACCGAGAAAACACACACACACATACACACACAGACACACACACACACACATACACACACATACACACACACCCCCACACACACACACACACACATACACACACACACACGTATGTGTTTGGATCCTTGATCTAGTTTAAAAGCAGGTAAAAGTCAAATAGATGAAAGTATTGTTTTTTGAACATTCTGGCTCTTTAGCTCAAGAAGAAGCACAGCTGCTGATTGACCTTTGACCTTAGCTCAACGTTCTCTGTCTTTCAGGTGACCAGCTCGGCCTCGTTTGATTAATCAGGCAACCTTTTTGTTATTGTAACGTCATTCCGGCCGGCCGCGCTACCGTCTGTCTCAAAGTATCATCCTTTCACCTCGCCGCTGATTCATTTTGCGTGTGTGTCTGTGTGTGTGTGGGGTGTGTGTGTGTGTGTGTGTGTGTGTGTGTGGTCCGGGTGTGTGTGTGTGTGTGTCTGTGTGTGTGTGTGGGGTGTGTGTGTGTGTGTGTGTGTGTGTGGTCCGGGTGTGTGTGTGTGGGTGTCTGTGTGTGTGTGTGGTGCGGGTGTGTGTGTGTCTGTGTGTGTGGGTGTCTGTGTGTGTGTGGGTGTCTGTGTGTGTGTCTGTGTGTGTGTGGGGTGTGTGTGTGTGTGTGTGTCTGTGTGTGTGTGGGTGTCTGTGTGTGTGGGTGTCTGTGTGTGTCTGTGTGTGTGTGGGGTATGTGTGTGTGGTGCGTGTGTGTGTGTGGGTGTCTGTGTGTGTGTGGGTGTATGTGTGGGTGTGTGTGTGTGTGTGGGTGTCTGTGTGTGGGTGTCTGTGTGGGTGTGTGTGTGTGTGGGTGTCTGTGTGTGTGTGTGGGTGTCTGTGTGTGTGTGTGTGTGGGTGTATGTGTGGGTGTGTGTGTGTGTGTGGGGGTGGGTGTCTGTGTGTGTGTGGGTGTGTGTGGGTGTCTGTGGGTGTGTGTGGGTGGGTGTGTGTGTGTGTGTGTGGGTGTCTGTGTGTGTGTCTGTGTGTGTGTGGGGTGTGTGTGTGTGTGTCTGTGTGTGTGTGGGTGTCTGTGTGTGTGTGTGTCTGTGTGTGTCTGTGTGTGTGTGGGGTATGTGTGTGTGGTGCGTGTGTGTGTGTGTGTGTGGGTGTCTGTGTGTGTGTGGGTGTACGTGTGGGTGTGTGTGTGTGTGTGGGTGTCTGTGTGTGGGTGTCTGTGTGGGTGTGTGTGTGTGTGGGTGTCTGTGTGTGTGTGTGGGTGTCTGTGTGTGTGTGTGTGTGGGTGTATGTGTGGGGGTGTGTGTGTGTGTGGGGGTGGGTGTCTGTGTGTGTGTGGGTGTGTGTGGGTGTCTGTGGGTGTGTGTGGGTGGGTGTGTGTGTGTGTGTGTGGGTGTCTGTGTGTGTTTGTGTGTGTGTGTGTTTTCTCTACAGGCAGCACTCGGAGGAAGCTCATATGCACCATCTGCAATAGAAAATGCTCATCTTCAGTCAACCTGCAGGAGCACCGCAAGGTCAGCCATGACCCCTCTCGCTCTCTCTCTCTCTCTCTCTCTCTCTCTCTCTCTCCCGCTCTTTCTGTCTCTCTCTCTCTTTCACTTCCTGTTCTCTTTATCCCTGTTAATCTTCGCTCGCTTCATCCATCCATCCATCCATCCATCCATCCATCCATCCATCCATCCATCCATCTGTCTCTCTCACGTGTGTTGTTGTTTTTTTCCCCTTGAAAGTCTTCCGTTCTTCTTTTTCTTTGTCAGCCTCACCATTCTCAATGGCTCAGGTTCCAGCTTTCCAAATAAATTCATCCCTCGCAGCATTTCTGCCAGACGTTCACATCAGCCCTCTCTCTCTCTCAGTCCTCTCTGTAGGAGGCGAGGTTCATGTTGACGCTCGAACGTTTTTTTTTTTTTGTTTTTTTTTTACCGCCGGCGCGAGCACAGAAGAAAAGCTCGTCTTCTGTTTCACCGACTCGTCCCCGAGGCTCTCGTGAAACGTAAGAGCAGGAAAGAGCAGAGTATCAGCCGTTAACCCTGGCGTCAGGATTCCTCCCGGCGAAAAGCCACTGAAAAGCAAAAAACACTAAACACAACGCAGGTCAGAATAAAGCCCAAGTCTCGAGTCCGGAGTCGGACGAAGAAATCGACGGTAATTGTATTTAAGACCGGATACAGAATCTCTGTATTAACATTATTTCCTCTAACTCTCTCAGTGTATTTTATTATATTCGGTGCCATATTTCTGTTATTTCTCATCTCAGTATACAGATGAAGAGTTGAGAGATAAACCGAGGCTGAAGTCCCACAGGAAATGATCATTATGTCACAACCATTGTAGAAAACCGTTAAACGTCAAAACAGGCTTAAAAAAGTAAATCTCCAAACATATCAAACATTAATTAGAAAAAAACAACAACAAGGATTCAGCCTCAAGCTGGATTTCTCCTTTCACTGAAGATGAAGGACACGCCTGCGTTTCTGTCCGACGCAGCGAACGATTAATATCAGCCTTTAAACATATTCACTTAGCTAGCGACCGCTGTAATGAAATCTAATCTTCACTCTTTTTATTCATTTACCGTCTTCTGCCCCAACAAACCCCTACCACAAGGGCTGCCTGTAAAAGCCCCCGTTCCTCTCAGGACACGCTCGCTCCCCTTTACGGCCGTCCCGCTTCAGCCTCCCGCCTGATGGCTTTACCGCATGCTCGCTTCGGCGAAACAGATGTGATCGCGGCCGAGCTGTTTGTCTTCATCCTCTCCTCTTCCATAGCTCACCCTAAATGTCCAGGTCCTGTCTGGAGCTTTAGGACCCAGGGGAGAACTAACGCTCTCAAAGCTTTAGCATCGCTAATACGACCTTTATTGTTCAATATTAGCTCCTACTCAAGTGTATTATTTCTTTGATACAACAAAAATCTGACAACAGTTTCACATTTTGATCGATTTAAGAGAAAGAGATTCATTTTTTTTTCATTCATTTATTGTTGCGGAAGTTAATAATAGTTCAAACACACACAGGAGTATGATGTCATATCCTGTTGCCCAGCCGTCTTCACAGCGTTCTACGAAGAAATCTTACATGCTGAAAGTCTTCACATTGTAACTCAGTGGACTTACAGAGATTTACATTGCATTTATCCACAAATCCTTATTTCAGTCTTTAACAGCTTCTCGTGGGTTCTGACTTCATGCTAATCTTTACACGGCGACGCTCGGCGATTTAGCGCGAGGAGATTAGAGAAGACAAAACGGATTGACGTTTAACTCCACGCACATTTTCAGGATCGAACAAAAAAGCCAACGTTTTATAAATGAGGTCCGGAGGCTAAACGCGCTTTTGTCGGGCTACACATAGATACGAGGCTCAGCGCTCAAACATGTAAATGACATCATTTGCGAATCCACTTCAGCGTTATCTCCCTGAAGAGAATATTCACTGACGTGAGACGTTTCTTCTCAAAGGCGGCCGTAGAACTGGTGAGCGGCCGATGGGAGACGGAGTATTAAAAAAGATCGGTTTTATTGTTTTACTGAGTTACAGACTCTTAATGATTCGCTATAAAAAAGCTGAAACACATCATCGTTATACAAATATTATTGCGGTCTGAATGTATTTCCTGAGTCTCCAGGGTCCGGGATTGACTCCCGACTCTGACTCTGAAAGCCATCAATAATTTCACTGTCCGGTTGAAGCGTCTGTTTATCTTGCGTTTTACCACCGAGAAGGTGTCACCTCCATGCAGTATATAACTCTCATATTTATCCCTCGCTCGAATTTGTGTGGTCCTTCATCAGAGACGTGTCCAGACTTTATCGGGTGTTTTTGGACCCACCAGGGTAGCTGTTTCAACCTCCAGGGTTAATTATTTTCCAGCCTGTCCGTGTTCGGCTCAGAGCCGCTTTTAAAAACATCAAGTTTTTCCTCTGAGAGTTGATCTGAGGACGTCGTGAAGGTGCTACGCTAAGGTGACCCAAGGGGAACTCGAAAACGTGCGAGCTTGCATTTATACTGACTCGAGCATGCTCCGGGAATCTGGGTTCAGACTCCAGCGCTGTAGTTTTGTGTGTTTTGGCCCTGTGACATTGTTGTGTCAAGCCCTTAAAGTGCTGGAATACCGTTAGATGTTTTGGACACTTTTAGCATCAGTCCACATAGGAAGAACTTTTTTCCTATTTGTTTTCTCCACAATTTGTTCTTGCCAATTTCCACTACCTAACTAATTCTTCCTCGTCGTACTAACAGGCGAAAAAAAACACCCCATGGAACACCTGATGCCTGATATAGATGTTTAACTCATCTATACATCTATAGTGTACGGTTCCACCCAGAAAAGCATCTGTTTCTTTTCAAGGGTTCTTCCGAACGACGTCTCAGAGTGTGTCTCAAAATAGCTTATTGTTTAACATCAGTGTTTATGTGAGCGAATAAGTGACGTTCTTGATTTCTGCTTCCACCTTCAGATCCATGAGATATTCGACTGTCCTGCATGTGATAAGAAGTTCATCTCCACCAATCAGCTGAAGCGTCATATGATCACGCATTCGGGTAGGTGAACACCAAAAGGGAGAGGAAAGACTTCACTGGGAAACCATCTACATCATCTAAATGTGTGTGTGTGTGTGTGTGTGTGTGTGTGTGTGTGTGTGTGTTTGGCCACCAGAGAAGCGACCTTACACCTGTGAGATCTGCAACCGCAGTTTTAAGCGCTTGGACCAGGTGACGGCTCATAAAATCATCCACAGCGAAGACAAACCGTACAAGTGCAAGCTGTGCTGGAAAGAGTTCGCTCACCGCAATGTCTACAAGAACCACAAGAAGGTGTGTGTGTGTGTGTGTGTGTGTGTGTGTGTGTACAGTCAGATTCCTGTACTGACCATCCACCCAGAATTCCCTGGATAAGCTCCAGCCCCACCGTGACCCTGATCAGGATAAAGCCCTTATGCTGAAAGAACGAATCACTGAATCCCGTCTCTGGTGTTGCGTGATTCTCCGAATTGTTCGATTCTTTACACACTTTACAGCTCTGAGGTACAGTTTCGGTTTCAGTAACACATCGAGACAGAACTCCAACAAGCCCGGAGCGACCTACCCAAAGAACATCAATTTCATCACGATGTTTTGTGGCTACATCAAACTGTCAGACAGCGGCGCTGGATTTAACGCCGATATCACGCCAGAGAAACGAGCTTTACTCCAAGGTCAGGAAAAAACTCTTCTGCCCCGACTCCTGAATCTGACGTCATTAAGTCTGAAGTTTGGATGTTAAATCATTACTCATTACACACACATAACTCAGCTGAAGTAAAGATGGAGAAACAAACGCAGAGAGGCTCCGCAACCAGACGCACAGATTGTCGGCGAAATAAGGAGCCGTAAGCCTCTTATCTTAATGGAGTTCATCAGTGCAATCAGCCACCGTGGAGCCCAAGCCGAAGCCCTGACCCCTGCTGAGACCTAATGACCTTCGACCTTTCCTCCTGTGGATAATGTCAACCCCAAAACACAGCGCAGACAGAAATGTTTGCTAATTTATTAGCCAGGAGTTACGTTTAGGGGTCCAGTCACTGAAAATAATTATTATAGTATAACTTTATTAAGTTCTTTGCTCATTCTCTCTCTCTCTCTCTTTCTCTCTCTCTTTCTCTCTCTCTCTCTCTCTCTCTCTCTCTCTCTCCCTGTCTCTTTCTCCATCTCTCTCTCTCACCATCTCTCTCTCTCTCCCTCTCTCTCTCTTTCTCCATCTGTCTCTCTCTCTCCATCTCTCTCTCTCACTCTCTCTGTCTCTATCTCTCTCCCTCTCTCTCTCTCTTTCTCTCCATCTCTCTCTCTCCATCTCTCTCTCTCTCCATCTCTCTCTTTCTCCATCTCTCTCTCTCTCTCCATCTCTCTCTCTCTCTCCCTCTCTCTCTCTTTCTCCATCTCTCTCTCTCTCCATCTCTCTCTCTCTCTCTCTCTCTCTCTCTCTCTCTCTCTCTCTCTCTCTCTCTCTCTCTCTCTCTCTCTCTCTCTCTCTCTCTCTCTCTCTCTCCCTGTCTCTTTCTCCATCTCTCCCTCTCTCTCTCTTTCTCCATCTGTCTCTCTCTCTCCATCTCTCTCTCCCTCTCTCTCTTTCTCCATCTCTCTCTCTCCATCTCTGTCTCTCTCTCTCACTCTCTCTGTCTCTATCTCTCTCCCTCTCTCTCTCTCTCTCTTTCTCTCCATCTCTCTCTCTCCATCTCTCTCTCTCCATCTCTCTCTCTCCATCTCTCTCTTTCTCCATCTCTCTCTCTCTCCATCTCTCCCTCTCTCTCTCTTTCTCCATCTCTCTCTCTCTCCATCTCTCTCTCTCTCTCTCTCTCTCTCTCTCTCTCTGTCTTTCTCTCTCCATCTCTCTCTCTCTCTCTCTCTCTCTCTCTCTCTCTCTCTCTCTCTCTCTCTCCCTGTCTCTTTCTCCATCTCTCTCTCTCACCATCTCTCTCTCTCTCCCTCTCTCTCTCTTTCTCCATCTGTCTCTCTCTCTCCATCTCTCTCACCCTCTCTCTCTTTCTCCATCTCTCTCTCTCCATCTCTGTCTCTCTCTCTCACTCTCTCTGTCTCTATTTCTCTCCCTCTCTCTCTCTCTCTCTCTCTCTCTCTCTCTCTCTCTCTCTCTCTCTCTCTCTCTCTCTCTCTCTCTCTCTCTCTCTCTCTCTCTCTCTCTCTCTCTCTCTCTCTCTCTCTCTCTCTCTCTCTCTCTCACACACACATTCTTTCTCTCCTTCTCTCTCCTTCAGACACACTCGGAGGAAAGGCCTTTCCAGTGCGAGGAGTGTAAGGCTCTGTTCCGGACGCCGTTCTCCCTCCAGCGCCATCTCCTCATCCACAACAGTAAGCTACACCTCATCAAACGGCGTGCGCGTGTCATCCCAGAACGTCACTCCTTTAGCGTTCGCGCTTTAACGCCTCCCCCGTCTCGCACGCACTAGACGCATTCACTAAACACACACCACCTGCTAATGCAGATCCGTCCTGATGTAACCCAACACGGATGAGAGAAGCGCTAACGCCGCGCCCAGCTCTCAGCGCAGACTCGACACAGGGTGTGTTTAAACTGCAGGAACGTTTCCAGAAACTTAGACCTGCTGCAGGAACTACACAGCGCTGAAGTATAACAAATCCGTTGTTGTTGTTTGTATTGCTAAGTGACTCATTCTGTAACTAAGTACCTGTCTTACAAATTAAAGCTGGTGCTGTACAGAGTAAAGATTTACTCTGATTTTTTTTTAATCAGTCAACTGTTATTTTGAACAAAACACACCACGGCTGCATGCAAAAATGACGTACTACTATTCGATCTTATGCCGCAAGCAAGAATGATAACGTGTGCTTTGGCACGTAGCCTCGGTAGCTAAACTCACGCTATCTTATGATTACAGTGTAGTGGTTGCTTGGCAACGGTTATTTTTTCCCTTTATAAACGGATGCATTTTGTTTTAGACTTTTTAATGATTTTTTTTGGTACAAATTTTGTTATTCTTACCAACAGTCTAGTCTTTCTGAAGCTAGCATGACTTCAGAAAAATGAAGAATACGGAAATACGGATCGTACTCTTCAATCCCGACTTTGTCTTTTATTTAAGTCGTTCCCACCCCCGCTTATGGTGTGTGTGTATATGTGTGTGTGTGTGTGTCTGTGAGTATGTGTGAGTGAGGGGAGCCGCCAGGACGGAGCTGCCCTCTGCTCCCCCCAGTCTAGACCGATGACACAGAGATTATAGAGCCGCAGGCATTTCCTGCTGTCCTCCCCGGGGGCTCGTGGCCACGCCCCCTGACCCTGCAGGACTCCGCCTGCGATATTCTTCTCCATCTGCATGAATATCATTTTTTTTTAAGAGATCCACTTTTATATCTTTTCATTACTGGACAAAAATATTTCTTTCCAGTTAATTTTTTTTTTTTATAATTCGTACAGGGCTTTTAGAAATAACCATAATGATAAAGTAGCTTTACAGAAACCCAGATGTAGATTTAGATTCCTGCTGAGCCGACGGTCTTCAGCTTCCCCAGCGGTGACAGACCTGAAGAGAGAAAACTTCCTGCTCTTTCTTAAGAACGCGTGATGGATTTTTTAGAAAGGAATTTTTCATAGGCTGCTGTTTAAAAAAAAAAAAATCGTTACCATGGCAACAGTTGTCTAAATTGCATGTATGATGCAGAGATCAAGCTTAATAAAAGATGCTGTTAGGATTTTCAGTTATGATTTTTTTTTTTTTTTTTTGGCAAGTATCTTTTTTCCGAAGCAGGATAACAATAGAGGAAAAGACTGCAATAAATCTATTACAGGCTGTTACTGGGATATTATATTACACACGCATGTTCAAGAGCTTCTCGTGCATCCCGCTTCAGCTTCAGTGGCGTGAGTAAGTGCCTGAGCGATTCCCTTCAGTCTTAGTGATTAGTTCTCTGGCTCCTTGATGAAGAAAACGTTCCTTTTTTTAAAAAAAAGCGATGAGTGACACAAATAGCCGAGACCCCGCGCAACAGTAATAAGTGATTCAAGATGCCGCTTCATTTCTGCTCACAAAAAAAAAAAACCTCTTATGCTGTTGGAGTCTGGTCCAAACCCTAAAGAGTGTGATGAATGTAGGAAACACTTTCACAGAGAACAGATCGCGAGGAGGAGATTCCTTCTGCGGTGGCGGTTTAGAGGCTGCGCCACGAACCAGGAGGTTGTGAGGTCAAATCTCAGGAGTCGAGCTATTTTAACTCTGCAAATCAGGACAGTTTAACCCTAAGCCGTTCGACCGGTACACTAACGTCCGACGTCTTCATTCATAAACAAACGAACGGTTTTATAGTCATGTGTTTGATCTAAAATGAGTCATTGTTGTCCTGTGTGTGTGTGTGAGACGTGTGTTTGTCCATCTGTCGATGATCTTACACTGAATTTTAGTGTCGAAGATAAATCTGAGCTGCTTTAGATGAACAAACACTCAGAGCATCTCAGAGAGCAGGAATTGGTTTGATATCAACATTTACTCTGAACATACAAACATCTGTGTGGAACCTTTTTTATGAATATATATATATATATATATATACACACACACACTGTATATATATTGCTCCTGTTATTTTAGTGAAAAACAGAAATAGTGATGAAACACTACTAATTCCTAAAGTCCTGAGTGTCTACATTCATATGAGCTTCATATTAACACCACTGTCTAGTGAGACACGATAAAGACGTTCAGTCATCAACACGGACACGACCATTTTCTGCATATCTAAATATTTAAATACCTGTTTTTATTTATAAGTTTGGATCCTATTGTCTTATATCTCCAGACCATATGTCTTTCCATATCAAGCTCAGTGCACTTCTACGTTATTCCTAGAAACACTATATAGGGAATAGAGCCAGGCTCTGGAATAGCATTTGCTGCGTTTTTTTTTTTTTATTGTTTGCAACCCAAAGCAGAGTTTTAGCAGACTCACAGACGTGTTTTTTTTCCACCGCCCATATTTTTGTGGAACGTTTCCATTATTTTGTGGTGTTCTATAAAATCGAAGCGAGGGAGAGGCCGGCTTTTGAAGGGGAGCCTTTAAGCCACTGTGGCTTCCGCTAAAGAATTACACGGACCCTTCACTTCAGTCCTATTTGTCAGCCACTTCATTTCTCTTTCTCGCTTCTTCGCTCCTTCCTCCCCGCCCTTTAGCGTGGACTTGAGTGCAGACGCCGTGTCCTTCGGTGTGAAAAATAGCTCAGGGAGAATAATAGAACAATTTTCCGAAGCTAGACAGACACTCGGGGCAGCAAAGTGGCTCCCACAAAGGCGTCGGGACACAGAAATGGCAAGTGGTGGAAGAAGCTTTCACCAGCAAGACAAAAGCAGCCTCGTGCCCTTTGTGCAGAAAAAAGAGGAAATTGTTCCTCCTCGGCGGATGTCTCACGTCTCGTCTGTTCTCCCCCCGTCCAGGTGAGAGGACGTTCAAGTGCGACCAGTGCGACGCCACGTTTAAGCGCAAGGACACGCTGAACGTACACATACAGGTGGTGCATGACGGACACAAGAAGTACAAGTGTGACCTGTGCGAGAAAGCCTTCGTCACGCCGTCCGTGCTCAAGAGCCACAAGAAGGTAGCGTATGTCGTACGTCTCTGACCACACGATACGAACAGCTTGACAGGCTTTCTATACCACAGCCATGTTGAACTTCTGCTGCATTCTGATTGGTCAGCAGAACCTCCAACACTGCGCTGGTGTTAATCGTTTCCATAGCAACAGCCAATATGATACCAAATCAAGAAAAAAACAAAGGGAAAAATTTGCAGTTATGTTGAATTTAAAAAAAAAAGAATAAAAAAGTGGGATTTCAGTAAGATGACAAAAAGCATGAGAGGAAAAAAAAACGAGTCCAGTGAAGGATGGATTGTTTATAGTTTACTATAAAAGGAGCTAAGATGCTAAAATGAGTGGAAACCGTAACTGTAAGCGACTAAAAAACACGCCGTTGTCATTCGTTAACGAATTAAGGAAATGCTGAGGTTTATAATAAACATGTCTATAAGTGTTTTACAGAAATCTATAAGTACAGGTTATAAATTCTACATTTGAAGCGTGTCATTAAAAAACTCCCTGAGACGACATGAAGATGAAACCTGGAGAGGAACCAGACTCAACTTCATCCTCATCTGGGTGACACCTGAGAGTGTGAGAGATTAATAGTACTTCCTGTTGTGTAACCGTGTCATGTACAGTGTAGTATACAACATGCTCAAGACCTACAGCTGTGTAAGCAGGAAGGTCGTTCAGGGTTTAACATGAACTCAGTCCCACGTGTCTCTAGACCCCTAGACGAGAACTAGCAGACCAGAAGTAGCGTATCAGGGCGGAGTTTAGCTTTGAACCTCTATCACATTATATCTTTGAGATAAACGTGTGTACAATGTCTAAATGTTTCTGTGTTTTTCGTCGGCCAATCAGAGCTCAGCGTTACTCCATGACAGAGTGACATTTATTTCTCCCAGTTCTCCGCTTTCTTCTCTCTTCTCGAATGGATTTAGTTTGATTTAGGAATTTTATCTCCCTTTAGAACGACTGTCGTTTTTGTTCATTTTTAAAGCCTGTGTTTAATATAACCCTCGCACACCGAGCTCAATCCCGACAGCAGGTCCACGAGTCCGTATTCCTGTCGTCTCCTGTCAGCCGAACTCAGACCGAAAGGCACCGGTACATCAGCGGCGTAGAGCTTTCAAAGCCTCCGAGAGAGCGTGGAGATGAAACGCATCGAGCCTTGACAGCTTGTGATCAGATTTGAGATCAGATGGAAATGAAACTCTGGAAAGGTTTCCGTCAGTGCGGCGTCGCGCGGCGCAGCGTGATGCGGGAGGAAGGAGTTTAAGAGGGAATTCTGAGCAGAAGACAGAACTGAGCGGATCAGCCGACAGAGCGTCTGTTCCTGTTAAAGAAAGATGAACGGAAGGAAAAGAATCGAGACAACTGTTGGTGTTTAACGTAGATTTATTCATACGTAGGACTTTGGGATGTGGTGAGTTTTGAGAGTGCAAATGTTTGTGCACCTTGAAGACTAAGTATCTGTAAACGTATTTCAACCAAAAAGCAGCAGAAATCGTAACTCTATGTGTGGTAAGATGTTGTTATTGAGAAAAAAATATATATATTTTTCCAGAATATTCTATTAAGCTCACATTTTTCCTCTGAATTCAGACGTCATCTCATCATTTTTAGGAAGATAATCTTCGAAGTGAATCGGTACCTCCACCTGAATATGTTTCCCTCCGTTACACAGCAATATGCCAAAACATTTCATCCAATAAGAGTTACATTTCATCTTGTGGAAACTCTCTAACGGTCTGTACTGAAGACGCAAAAACTGCCCAGCACTTACGAAGCCCTGACACAGCCGCAAAAACTGCCCAGCACTTACGAAGCCCTGACACAGCCGCAAAAACTGCCCAGCCCTTACAAAGCCCTGACACAGCCGCAAAAACTGCCCAGCCCTTACGAAGCCCTGACACAGCCGCAAAAACTGCCCAGCCCTTACGAAGCCCTGACACAGCCGCAAAAACTGCCCAGCCCTTACGAAGCCCTGACACTGGAGACTCCTTTAAAAAATGAAAAAAAAAATAATAATAAACAAACAAACAAATAAACCAACAAACCTCCATAGAGAAACTTCACCATATAAAAATGTTTATTTGCTTAACACGTTTTTTAAATGCGTAAAATGACCGGATTTATATTATGTAACGTCCCCTGTGTGAGCTGTTACCATAGAAACAGTAACGTATTTGAATGTATTGTGTTTAGCCGAGAAGCCACGCCCACCGCCAGAGCAGCTGGGATCTGCATCTGACCATCTGACCAATCAGAATGGAGAACTCAGATGTAGCTTATATACTACGTTACGTTTTTCACACACACACACACACGCACACACACACACACACACACACCGTTTTCTTATAATTCGTCTGCCTCGCTCTCTTTTTCTGTCACTCATAAATCCACTAGTCATGCCCTTACATCATTACCCCACCTCACAAACCTCACACACACTCTTGCACGCACCCAAACACACACGTGCAGCAGATTGCTATGTGTACATTTCGCTGAAGTGTTGTTTACAGCACACGGAGAAGCTGAGCCTTTTAGCCCAGACTACTTCAAACTGTTAATATCACACCTGGCGTCTCGGACGCACTCTCACTGACAGCTTACTGCGTGTAGGTGAGAGCTTTTAATAATAGACACGCTATACACACACACACACACACACACACACGACAAGCAAACAGGCAGCAACGAGAAACAAAGATTACAGAGGAGGATAATGTATTAACTGGCCCAGGTTCAAGGACAGAGATCTATAGCTGTTTCTATAGCAGTGAGAGCGCTGTGAGGGAGGGAACGAGGGATACGAGGGAGAGAGAGAGTGAAAAGAAGGAAAAGGAGATAAGGATGGGAACGGAGCTGTGTGGCTAAAAGTCATAGAAACGATCTAGAACGATCCTGTTTGTGTTTTTGTCTTATAGACTCACACCGGCGAGAAGGAGAAGATCTGTCCGTACTGTGGTCAGAAGTTCGCCAGCAACGGGACCCTGAGGGTGCACATTCGCAGCCATACAGGTCAGCACACACACACACACACACACATACACACACGCTCCAGCACACACGGTTTGCTCTGTATAAAGTGTCTCCTGAGACTACAAGGTGACCTCAGAAACCTCTTTAACTTGCATCCCAACCTCCTCATCAGCGATCTTTATTTCGTCAACAGTTGTTTTTTTATCTTCAAATACAAAAGAAATCCCGGTCTTCTCTTCTCTGCTTTTCGTTACAGCAGCCTTATTTAGTTCTGCTAATGAAGTGAAACCAGCTCTTGTAATGGAAATAAAGGTGGTCCTGTTTTTAGGTGCACTAATAGAGATAAATCACGCAGGGCGTCCATAATCAAACAACGCAGGATTTGTATGTGGAAGTACGGCTCCCCCAGAGGGACACACAGAGTGACACGGCGTCCTTACAATGGAGATCCAGACATTCCTGCGTGCTGCCATAACGACATGCTTCAGCGCAGGCCACACACTTAACACACACACACACACACACACACACACACACACACTCACACACGCTTCCTCATTTATTTTAAATCATGGTTTGAAATAAAAAATCATACCTATCATCTACAAACTCTGCTTTCCTTCCCCATCACATTTTTCTCCATCTTCCATCTTTCCCTTTTCCTCTCTTCCCTCTTTTCCTCCCCCCTTCCTCCCATGTTTTTTTTTCCTCTTTGGTGTTTAGTGAGTCTTTAAACCCCCTGGCGTTCTCAACTAAAGATTTTCTACAAACACCGCACTCTTCCCACAATCCCATTACAGACAAACGTTCCAGCTGGATCTCTGTCAGAGGTTTAAGGACTGAAGAATGAGCTATAGACGGACGGATGGGTTCGGGGTAGGAGGGACGGTTGACAGCCAGAGCGGACTTACGGAAAGAACTCTTCATTTTATTACACTCTCGTTTTTTTTTGTTTGTTTTCTTTTGGAATAGAGCGCTATAGTATTATGCCAGTAGTTATTACTTTATTTTTATTTTTTTTTTTGTAACTGAAAGCTAAAAGTGTGATTATGCACTTATTTATTGCCACGTTTTTTGTTTTTTTTTGTTTGTTTCTAAAAATTGCACATTCCGAGTTTTTATTAATTCATGAATTATTTATTACACAAGTGCTGAAGAAACTCTGAAAACTTGAAAGCAGAAACAAAAAAATCTCCAACTCATCAACAATAACGTGCCCTACTAGTCACCACGAGAGCTGTTACTATGGAAACGATACCATGTTAGACCATAAACCCGTGATTTGAATTACAGCCAGAACTGGAAACACTTTCCGTCCAATCAGATTTGAGAATCTTTTCCCAAATCAACCCCACGATAAATCTCCTTTGCCGAACGTCCACATCCGGTGCTCTGGTTTGGTGTCTTGGCACCAATACAATTGTTATTATATAATTCATGCCGATGCCGGGTTTGCCCGTCTGCCCGCCGCAGACAAATTAAACAAGCGACATCAGACACATTCTGCTCCTTTATGGGCTTGGAGGCTCTTTGTCTGTCCACACACTAACGCAACACGGCTATTATTAACACTACAGCCTTTCCCTCCGCTCTCACACACGCGCACTCGCATGTAGAGGCACATAAACACGCCTGCTATATAAATGACAAACGAGCATGACAACAAGATGTTTGGATGCAATGTGAGTGTAACTCACAAATGCGTGGGAATGCATGCTTGAGTGTGTGTGTGTGTGTGTGTGTGTGTGTGTGTGTGTGAGTTTGCCTAAGCCGGGCATGTAGAGATAAACAAAGAGAGAGAAGTCAGAGAATGCAGTGGGAGCTGTGGGAGAGAGTGATGCACCTCATGGAGAGAAAAGAGGCAAGAGGGAAAAAAGAAAGCAAAAAAGGAAACTCTCCAACAGGGCATCCGGCGACACGACCTCCGACCTCCGCTACCTCTAAATCTCTTTCTCTCCACTTAAGCTTCCTGTATTAATATATGTCCTCTTCCGCTTTCTCTGGCTGTAAACACACAGGAGAGAGAAGTTGTCACGATGCAGGGTCAAGATATCAGGAACAGTTCAAAAAAATATCCAAACAGGGAGAAACAGAACCGTCTGTAATAGTCAGGCGATGCTCTGGTCAGAACAGGGGCAGGTCAACAGCAGGGAACAAAGAGTCACAAAATCTTAAGTCGAAAACAAACACAGACCTAAAGGAAGAGAGCGTGTACCTCGCAACGAGGAACTGAGACCAGGAACTGAGACAACACATCCCGAATTAGAGACAGGTGAACATAATCGAAAGGCTGGTGACTGTAAGTGGGAGTGATGGTTGCTGGGAGACCGTGGCGGCCATGTTGGCCAGTGTGTGACGTGACATGACGGCATTCACTAAATTCTAGGGGTTTCGTTACCACGACGTAAAGTGGGCGTGTTTCTGGAGGTCTTGGGAAAAAAAAGAGCAAACCTATGATGGATAATGAAGGACATAACAGTCATACAGGTAGATTTTATATTTTATATCTATTATGCTTTATTTCGAAAACAAATAAACAACCAAAAACTAAGGTTAGGGTTAGAGTTAGGGTTAGGTTTAGATGATCAAATAGGCCACGCCTACCCGATGACGCAATATCTGTTACGCTGTTCTGAAATCCCTGGAAATAAGTACATCCCATGACAACCCATTAACCATTTGCTGTCACATGATCATCTCAGATCATCTTCCTATTTATTTAATAAGCTTTTTTATGGTTATGGCATCGTCTCTTTAAACCACCATGCAGATAAATCCTCAGATCTGATCGGTCAGATTGTGTATCCACATTAAAGCAAGAACAAATGAGTACAAATCATTATGTATAAATAATGTTTAGCATTTTAGCATATTTTTGCATAATGGCACGAAGCACACAATATGTGCATTTTCTGAACATTAAGAAATAAACATACAAAACGGTCCATTATTATTGCTATTAAATGAGAAACGAATTCATTCATAATGCATTACATCAGATCTGTAATTACAAGCGCAAACATTAATAACATCAGTCCGTGTTCTCATCGCTTAAATCAGGCTAGTAAGCGACCGTGAGAAACCCTGTAACGCTGTGGACGAATGTAAAACATTGATGAGTCAGTGCAGTGCATCGATGAGCAGAGGCGCCACGGCTTATTAAATAATGTTCCTTTTTCTCGTTCAAGATTTTAACCCTTTCATTCTCAGCCAAAACCCTAATAAAACTGCTACAGTCTTTTCAGAAATATAAGCAAGCAAGACGATTTTAGGAAATCCAAATGATAATATAGTATGCATTTCTAAACAAGTGTTCAGCATCCTTCCATATCAGCAATCGTTTCTGAAGTATTTTCCTTAGTTGGTGGTACACTGGAAATATCCCAAAGTTCTAACCAGTGGATGAGCTCATTCAGATGTATCTCCTCAGACAGCATGGAACTAAAGTCCTGGTGCGATCATTTTCCTTCAGGTCTTTCAAGATGTTATGGCTTTCATTTCCAGGCATAATAAGTAAGCAAGACTATTACTGGAATAGTTACAGTGATGAAATGCGAGTATTATGAAAATAAAAATGAACTGAAGACAAGACAAGTAATGTTTAAGAGATCCTCAGACCTGGGTGGCATGGAGGAGCAGAAGTTAGAATGGACACCTCAGAGCTCCAGGGATCCAGGTTTGATCCTGAGCTCGGGTTACTGTCTGTTTGCATGGGATTCCTTTGGGTTGTTAGACCTTCTTAGAAGAAAGTGCATTTAGAACACTAAATTGCCCCAGGTACCGAATGATGGACTCGCATCACGTCCCATCTCATATCCAATGTTTCCAGGATCCACCACTGCCCTGTTACTGAAGATGAATGACTGAAGAAGGTCGGCCATGAGTCTCGATGATGTACGTTCTCTGTACTCTCATGTGCTGCTACTTAAGATGGTTTCAAGTTTCATTTAATTCGTCCAGTAATTGGTTACAGCGCTGCACGGCTCATGCTGCACGGTTTATTCTGGTGTTTTGCCTGTTGTACTGTGCAGCCAGTGTAAGCTCTGTGGTTACCCACATTGCTGGGTGTATTCATTGTCCTGTGCCATAGAACTTGTCTCATACTCTTTTACACAATTTCCATGATGTGTGGATCTGTCAAGGTCATGTATTGTCTCAAATGTTGCATGTATCGTAGATGGAGAGCAAATTCAAATCACTCGACTTTTTATGAATGAATACGCATTAAAATAGAGAATCTTGGTATCATTCATTCATTCATATTCTACCGCTTATCCGAACTACCTCGGGTGACGGGGAGCCTGTGCCTATCTCAGGCATCATCGGGCATCAAGGCAGGATACACCCTAGACGGAGTGCCAATCCATCGCAGGGCACACACACACTCTCATTCACTCACACAATCACACACTATGGACAATTTTCCAGAGATGCCAATCAACCTACCATGCATGTCTTTGGACCGGGGGAGGAAACCGGAGTACCCGGAGGAAACCCCCGAGGCACGGGGAGAACATGCAAACTCCACACACACAAGGCGGAGGCGGGAATCGAACCCCCAACCCTGGAGGTGTGAGGTGAACGTGCTAACCACTAAGCCACCGTGACCCCAGTCTTGGTATCATGATTTTTCCAAAAAAAACCAAGCACTTAGAAAATCAGGAACTTCTCAAGTTGCGTCTTGAAAACACTGAAGCCGTTAATCCCTGACCATGTGTGTGATCGACATGCAGACAAACAATCTACACACTCCAACTGAGAGTTTAAAGCAATGTTAATCTTTAAAGGTAACTTCTTTACCTCAAATCAAGCTCTAATCCCAGCCCTAGTCTGGATAGGGTGAGATAGTCCGTAAGGAGTTCACATGCTGGGATACTTTACTGTCATCATGAGTTAACCTTTCTCAAATTACCTCATCTGATCATCCTTTGTTTTTTCATCTGTGGTAGGAGTTAAAACCTCATTAGAATTTGATAAGAAGGAGAGGAGTTTGGGTAAGAAGAGACTAGGAATGTTCACAGATGTATCAAAGGATAATTGTATTTATTTTGGCCAAAATAAAGCTATACATAGAGAAATATTGAAAAACCACGCATGACTGTTTTTGCTTAAGGTTACATGGATAAGAAGTAGTACTGTTAAAGAAAAGTTCTCAGTGCATTCATCATGTCCAGAGCCAGGATCTGCTATTTTTACTGATCTGTCGGCCTGTATGTCACGGAGAACACTTCGAGTCAGTTGGTGAGGGACTCAACACAACTATGTGCATGGAAGGATTGGCTCACTGTACGTCGGGTTAAAACTTTCCAGATCAGAGGGATTTACTGCACATTAGCTCACCCATGTGCCAGCAGTCCAAGGTGTTGATGATATCATTCTCAGGCGCCACCATGATTTCAGCTCTATGAGACAGTTATCTGAGCTGTGCGAGTCACTCTTCTCGCTGAGAAGTGTTCTGCCAGTGCTGATCCAGGAGCTTGACTAATGGGCTGCTTTAGCTTTAGTGCTGATCAAGAGGCCTTAGACCTCTAACTCAGACCTTAGAGCAGCATTTTCCATTCTTTGATGCACCTGCATTATTTGATCCGCTTGTATTCATCCATCTTCTCATTTCGTCGCATATATTATTCATTCATTCATCTTCGCTTATCCGAACTACCTCGGGTCACGGGGAGCCTGTGCCTATCTCAGGCGTCATCAGGCATCAAGGCAGGATACACCCTGGACGGAGTGCCAACCCATCGCAGGGCACACACACACTCTCATTCACTCACACAATCACACACTACGGACAATTTTCCAGAGATGCCAATCAACCTACCATGCATGTCTTTGAACCGGGGGAGGAAACCGGAGTACCCGGAGGAAACCCCCGAGGCACGGGGAGAACATGCAAACTCCACACACACAGGGTGGAGGTGGGAATCCGAACCCCGACCCTGGAGGTGTGAGGCGAACGTGCTAACCACTAAGCCACCGCATATATTAATTCAATTCAATTCAAGTTTATTTGTATAGCGCTTTTTACAATAGACATTGTCTCAAAGCAGCTTTACAGAACATAAACATAGAACAGAAGGTAAACATAAGGAATAATATAAAGAATTAATATAATAAAAATTTCAAGATTATTATTAGATATCTATAGTTCACAATGTGTATGTATTTATCCCCAATGAGCAAGTCTGAGGTGACTCAGGCAGCAGTGGCAAGGAAAAACTCCCTTAAATTGGTAAGGAAGAAACCTTGAGAGGAACCAGACTCGAAGGGGAACCTCATCCTCATATGGGTGACACTGGAGGGTCTGATTATAAATATACAGTCTGATAAATGTTGTATTGGTGTAAAAGATCACATGGAGTTCAGATCTCCTCTATAGTATCACAGAGTCCAACTGGAGCTGGTAAATCTGTAGATGTCTCAGGATTCTCACAGAGTCGGCCTCATCTCAGTGGAGGTCCAACATCTTCATCGTTCATATATTATACTTATTTTATAGCGATGGAAAAAATTTACTATTCTGGACAGAACAGTTTGTTTTGGGTTGTCTGAGTCAATACGGGGCACGTTTAATAGTACGCTATTACTAGTGTACTATTATTTAGAAACATTGTAAGTGACTTTCTTGCTTTTCCTCTCTGCCTTCCTGTTCATTGACTGAGACTTGGTCTCAGTGCTGGTCAATCTCTGTGAAAGAAGTGTGGCCTGCAGTCCCATTGAAAGAGGTGTGGTCTCTGTACCTGTCAGTCTCAGTAAAGGAGGTGTGGCCTCTCTACCTGTCAGTTCCAGTGAAAGAGGTGTGGCCTCTGTACCTGTCAGTCTCAGTAAAGGAGGTGTGGCCTCTCTACCTGTCAGTTCCAGTGAAAGAGGTGTGGCCTCTGTACCTGTCAGTCTTAGTAAAGGAGGTTTGGCCTCTGTACTTGTCAATCCCAGTGTAGTAGGTGTGGCCTCTGTACCTGTCAGTCTCAGTAAAGGAGGTGTGGCCTCTGTACCTGTCAGTCCCAGTGAAGGAGGTGTGGCCTCTCTACCTGTCAGTTCCAGTGAAAGAGGTGTGGCCTCTGTACTTGTCAATCCCAGTGAAGTAGGTGTGGCCTCTGTACCTGTCAATCCCTGTGAAGGAGGTGTGGCCTCTGTGCCTGTCAGTCTCAGTAAAGGAGGTGTGGCCTCTGTACATGTCAGTCTCAGTGAAGGAGGTGTGGCCTCTGTACCTGTCAGTCCCAGTGAAGGAGGTGTGGCCTCTGTACCTGTCAGTCACAGTGAAGGAGGTGTGGCCTCTGTACCTGTCAGTCCCAGTGAAAGAGATGTGGCCTCTGTACCTGTAAATTCCCGTGAAAGAGGTGTGGCCTCTGTACTTGTCAATCCCAGTGAAGGAGGTGTGGCCTCTGTACCTGTCAGTCACAGTGAAGGAGGTGTGGCCTCTGTACCTGTCAGTCCCAGTGAAAGAGGTGTGGCCTCTGTACCGTTAATCCCCGTGAAAGAGGTGTGGCCTCTGTACTTGTCTATCCCAGTGAACGAGGTGTGGCCTCTGTACCTGTCAGTCCCAGTGAAGGAGGTGTGGCCTCTGTACCTGTCAGTCCCAGTGAAAGAGGTGTGGCCTCTGTACCGTTAATCCCCGTGAAGGAGGTGTGGCCTCTGTACTTGTCTATCCCAGTGAAGGAGGTGTGGCCTCTGTACCTGTCAGTCCCAGTGAAAAAGGTGAAATGGCGTCTGTATATGTTAGTACCAGTAAAGAAGGTATGGCCTCTGTATCTGTCAGTCCCAGTAAAGGAGACATGTCATCACAGAAATGTGTCAATACTTTTGTCAAATAGCAGGACATTGTTAAACCCTAAGGGTTAAAAACTGCTTTAAATTGGTCCCAGATCAGCATCTAACAGCTTATTAATTCACCGTGAGATGGGCAAATAATGTTCCCCCTCAAACTTTCTCAGACTGCCCTTCAGACATCTAAGGCTCCCATTGAGAGTGGACAGCATGTTTCATGGCCTGGTTGGACACTATGTCATGTAGCAGATGTGTGTTTGTGAATATTCATGTTTCTGAGTGCTTTTCCTACAGCCTTATGTGTAATTGTGTCAGTTGTCCTGATCTAGACCCGACAGCACGTCATCGGAGGTGTGTGTGTGTGTGTGTGTCTGTGTTGTAGTGGCCTGGGGGATCGGCCATGCAGGAGAGCCTAAAGGAAACACTTACAGAATGTAGACACGGAATGACATCATTGGGCGTGTGGTGGTTAGGGAAAGACACAGGTTTAGATGTTTGCCCTGGATTTACATTTCACTGAAAAGGCCCTTGTAAAAATGGAGATGTGTGCGTGTGAGAGATTGGGTTATGCCACAACATGTACAAACCCACGGTACTGTCATCTGATATTAGGAATGGGTATGAGTGCATTTCAATTGTCAGGAACAATTAGACATAACAAAACATTTTAAATCTTTTTACATCATTTGATACAAATACCAACATATACGTTTTTTCCTCTTTTTTTTCTACACAATCTCTGGGGCATTATCTACATTATAATATAATGTTTGGCCTTTGCCACATTCACACTTGCAGCATTGCAAAATGTATTTTACTAGGATACATGTTGGGATTTCTCCTGTGTCAAAGCTCTAGTACCTGGGCTTATGACTCTATAGAGCTTCAGTACCTGGGAATTCAATACTGTCCATCTTCAGTAGCTGGAATTTCCACTAACCCGCTTCAGCTCTTGGGAATTTGCTTCTATCTGGCTTCAGTAACTGGGATTCAAATCTGTTCATCTTTCATACTTAGGAACTTTGACTTTGTCCAGCTCTAGTACCTGGGATTTCATCTCTGTCCACCTTCACGCCCTGGAATTATGAGTCTGTCCAGCTTTGGTACATGAGAATGTGACCCTCTCAATCTTCAGCACCTGAGATTTTGGCTTTGTCTAGCTTCAGTGTCCAGTTTTTTGGCTCGGCTTTTTTCCACACTATCAAGCTTTAGTGCCCAGAATTTTGACTCAAGTACCTGAGATTTAGATTCCGCCTAGCTTCAATGCTTGGTATTTTGTCGTAGTCCATCTTAAGTACTTGGAATTTACCCTCTGTCCAGCTTGGGATTTCACACTTAACCATTTCCTGTGACATTGCCATTAAATTCCTGTGTACATACGTATGTATGAAAGGGGTGTCTATGATCGATTACAACACCATCTGTGGAAAACTTACTGGCTGAAGAGTGAATCAATCTTATAAGAAGACAAAGAGCAGCAAGCCCCAAATATTAGTATTTCATAATCCTAAAGAAAGTAGAATTAAATTCTCTTTTGTCTGACAAGTGATTTTATGCAACAAGAACATCGAAAGTGCCAAAGACATGAAAAGGAGACAAAGATGTAAGAACTTTCTAAGTCTTTACGACACCCATATGATATCCACTATCGGTATGAAATATTATACTGTAGCTAAGAAGGATTTACAGATGTATTGAGTTTGGCTTGAGTACAAAGAGGACGTTCATGTGCACACATATATGTGTGTGTGTATGTGTCTGATACTGTGTGTCTCTCTATGTCTTCTCTGTAGGAATCACAGCCTCTTAGTAGTCCACACTGTTCACACACAACATCATTTTTCTCACTACCTTCACTGCACATGTGCCTCCTGGAAGCTCATCCTCATGTCTGTGTGTTTATAAGATCCTGCTGTTCAATTAAGATTAAACTGTCGGTTTGTGACTGATAAAATTGTGGGTTCTGCTGTTGCATTTATATATGGAATTAGCTTTAAACACTGAGGATTTGTACTCTGTACTCTCCATATAGTGTGTGTGTGTGTGTGTGTGTGTGTGTGCGTGTGCATGTGTCCATACAGCAAATAATCCACATGGGCCTCTTTATCCTTGGCACTGCAGGAAATAACGTGTTATGGGATCTTTAGCAGAGCCTCTTTCCCTCCGCCGCGCAGGTCAGATGAAAAGATCTGCGTGAATGATCCGAGTTAAACGCTTATCAGCTCAAGTGGATCGATATTGCGTTTCTTTTCCGTTTGTAGACAGAGGAGTGCGTGTGTCTAGGAGGAAACTGTGAATGTGTGACAGACAAGGCTAATGCAATTCAGACTGGAGCTTTAAAGCCTCAAAGCTGTCCATACAACCCAGAGAAAAAAAAGGGCTCAGCGGGTAAAGCATGCGACGGGGACAACCATCTGTACACCATTCTCTCTTTTTCTCTCTCTCTCTCTCTCTCTCTCTCTCTCTCTCTCTCTCATTCTATACTTTCTCTCTCTCACAAAACACATGATGTGGTGCCAAATGGATCGATCGGCTAGGGCATCCACAGCCGTTTGGGACTTCCAGGGCTAAAGGTAAGCTATGAAGGCACCCAGGGGTCACACACACACGGTGTCCCCTTACAGAGCATGCTAAATCAATTAGTCCCTCTGTTGCTCCACACACACATCAGACTTGATGCTAATTCCCTTGCGACCAAGCTAAATAAGAATCCACTTATAAAAGCATGTGTCTGAAACCATCGAACTCCAGTCACACTCTAATCATAGGCTGGAGTTCGGAATTTAACTCCACCGTCTGGAGCCCCACCACATTGAGGGTTAAGCTGTAAAGAAGGTGAATTAGCATACCGAGACAGCAAAAGCAACTGTACACATCATCCACATGCATCCATCAGTCCTCAAGTGTTAAAGGATCTACAATAAATACATGTTGTGTATAATATTACCATTAAAAATACTACCATTAAGGTTGATTTCGTGAGGGGGATGTCTAAGTACAATCTAGAACCTTCTTCAGGTTCTCCAGCTTGACGGTTTTCTGCACCCGAGGGTCTATTATAGAGCGTTTCTCAGAGAACGCCATAGGAACTATTCAAATTGTTCAAAAATCTCAATGACTTTGACCATTGCATGGGCCATGTTGGTGAAAGATGGGTTGGTTTGTGTATTCCACAGACTGATGAGCTCCAGGGATTTTCACATTAAAATTTTATATACGTTATACAGAATGGTGTTATACAGTGAGCAGTGACTGTGTGGGTAAAAACTGTCAGGGTGAATGGCCAGACTGGTTCATGAGATGCCAAATCAGCCATAAACACCAAGTCACAGAGATCACACCATGTCACTGAATTTGTCTAGCATGAATTGGATCATATGCTTCTACTGTACGTGAACGTGTGTGTCTTTCATTCTTATTCAATTATGTTCTCGTTTTCTCCTAACCTTTTCATTTTGTGTCTTCTTTACTTTTTGGCTGTGATGGTCAATACACCCCAAATTAGTCTTTAAGCATTTTACCACCGTTAGCATATCTGAAGCCTGTCTAATCCTTGAAATGAAAATGTAGGATTTTTTTTTTTTTTGGCTTGACCTACTACAGTTTTACAAGCTCCATAAAACTCCTCCACACTCCCAGAATTCAATGCTGTGCTGGTTCTTAGTTGGCTTGACCCTCTAATGGCTTCCACAGAACTGCTCCGCTCTCACAGATGAGCTTTAACCTGATACTCTGTGTTTGTGACACTCTCCAGAGTAGATCGGTTTGTTTGTCAATTCGACAGCCTTCCTTTCAGGGAACGAGATCGTCGAAGGGCAGACAAGGAATTTTTTAAGAAACTCTTGAATTTGCTTGAGGCTAAATTCAGATGAAGGTCGGGGGAAGATATGGAGGTGGCGTAGGTGGTCGGTGGCAGAGATCAGAGAATATATATTCAATAGTCTTCATTCAATGGTGGAAAATAGAGAAATAGTCACAAAGGCACAAATAAAATTCACTTTGGATGAAGAAAATGAATCTGTTTCAATGACAGTAGTTCGTTTCGTCTTCAGTGGTGCAATGCTGAAAAGGGAGAGTTTAGGTTTGGTCGAGAAAATGGAGTAAATGAATGATTTTGCAGTGAACATCATACTTTTGCTTTGGGAAAAAAACAAACTATGCATCTGATTACGGAACCACAAAGTTCTCTCCAAATACCATCAGAACAGGATGTCTCATAAACACCTGATTTGAACTACCACGGAGGAAATACTCTATATAACCAAAAGTATGACCATCACACCCATATGTGGTTCTTTCCAAAACTGTTACCACAAAGTGTGGAATGTATCTGTAAATTGTAGCATTATAATTTCCTTTCAGTGGAACTAAGAGACTCAAACCTGTTCCAGTTCCTGTGCAGAAAGCCCCTGATCCATGCAGAAATAGAGTGGAAGAACTCATGTCCTCCACAGAGTCCTGACTCTGGCTCAACCGCACTGAACACCTTCTCGATGGACTGGAACTGGAGTCCGCTCTGTCTGAGTGTCTGATGTCAATAATGCTCTAGTAACTGAATGAACACAAATCTGCACAGCCCAATAACTAGTGGAAAGCTTTCCCAGAAGAGAAGAAAATAAAAGAAAGGAGCTTATTAGAACAACAAAACAAAGAATAAATCGTTTCAACAAACTATTTCAACAACTAATATGGGTTTGATGGTCAGGTGTCCACAGACATTTGGCAATATATTGAATGGCGTATCCAATCTTTAGGTCTTTAGATCTTATCCTGGATGTTTGTGATTTGGTGGTGCAATAATATTTTTACAGTTGCTTGGGGTCCAGCTTACACTAATTACACTCCCCTTATATAGCCATGTGATTATGCTTCAGGTAACTGATACAGCAATACGTTATTGAGAAAGATGATGAATCAATAAGAAAGGGCTGCTGGGTTAAACTACCTATCATACACAGCTGGTAATTTCAAGACAGATTCGCCTTGAGGGCAGCGTTCAGCTTAATGAGGATCTTACCCTGTTAATTCCCCCGAAGCCGAGCTAATTAACCTTATTACTCACAGGACAAAAAATATCCACCAGTCCTGCACTCTGTCTAATTAAACAACATATGTTTTTTTTTTTTTTTCTATTCGACAATTAGTCCCTTAAGTGGTTACACCAACAGCATGAATTGGTAATTAGATCGGCGTACAGTCAGCACACACACACGTACACAAACACACACACAGCTGGCATCTCTCTAAAGCCTGCATCTTATTAAGTTAGGCATCGCCATTTCGTGTTTCCTTGAGGAGCTGTCCCAGTTGCCAGGCGCATTACTTATTCCAAAGGGAGCCATTCTCCAGCCAGCAAACCCCTTATTTCATTAGCCCAGAAGAAAGCACTGAAATTGGAATAAGGTTTTGTTTCACGAGCCTGGGATCCTCTCTGTTTCCCAGCGGTGAGGGATACGGTCTGCAAGAGAGCAGATTTTCAGCCTCTTCCAAAAGCAGCTGAGTGAATCATGTACACATGGTGCAGTTTCAGACAGCAGTGATGTCAGCTGGAGCTGGAAGAGATCATCAGGTCTTAATAACACAATTAATGACGAAGTCTGAGCCAAACATTTAAACATTGTTTATAATGAATGCAGGCTATTAGCAGAACTTTAAAGAACGTAGTAGCGCTAATCGGTTCATTCTGTCATTCAGCTGATGATGCGAGCGTGAGTTTTGCGTTGTACATGGAAACTAGGCATTAATGTGTAATGCATGATACTTAAAGCATCTGGAAGTAAAAACTTTTTGCTAGTTGCCTTACTAGCTGAAGCAGCTAATGATAAATCAACAGTTGGACGCTGCATAACTTATTAACATAAGCTATAATTTTACCTTGTACAGTGGGTTCCTTCAGCCACAGACGTATCTCTTTATATTTTTTCATTTCCTTTTATTAAAACCATCACAACATGGTAACGTTGAGAAGAACAAAAAGCTACAATTCAAACCCCATTTGAGTTATGTTACCTAATTATTTAGTGGAATGTCAATTTTCTGTGGATTTGCTTTTTTCCTTGGAAAAAGTCTGGTGAATTGAATTGATTCTACGTTTCAAGCATTAACAGTGGAATTGGAGTGCGTGAGCATATGTCGAATGTTCTGAGATGACGTTCCAGCGTTCCTGCTGTTTTATGAAGCGAAATGAATTTCTTTTTTTTTTTTTTAAATCAGATTCAGCACTAGACATGAATCATGGTTTGTGCTACCATACCCATGTAATGGTAAATGTTCTATTTTAACCAAAAAATGTCAGCGCGTGATGATAGTAAAGCATCCGAGCCGAGCTGCTAACCTCCAATGAGACTCGACTCACTGCTATCTGGTGCCCAAATCGGCTTAGGTTTAAATCAGATCCACGTGTCCGGCTCTCCGGTGATTGACGGCTTGTCAGTACCTGTTTGCAGCTTCATTGTGAGAGTTCAGATAGCATCTCTTGCAGTCAGAGCAGCAGGACTTTAATGTGCAGGGGGGAGGGGCCTACGTGACCCCGCCCAATGTGGGTCATGCTGACTGGAGATCTGGAAGATGGTGGAAAGGGAACTAAATAGCAGGAATGAAGGTTGATGTGTGAATCCAATAAAACAAGGCTGGTTTCACACAATGATAAACATACAGTAGCTATCAACAGATAAGACATAAGAATGTTAGTCTTGACAAATTGCTATGGTGTAACAGGAATATAACTTACTGGCAAATTGTCGCTGTCAGACGGAATCCTCGTATCTCCAAAACCGTTATTTTTCAGGAAATTAAAAAAACGCCGTACCTTATCTGCAGTGCACAGGGTTTAGTCTGCGTTGCAGTGGATTGTCTTGCGCTAAATTCTTGTCCTCAGACGAGCACCAGAACTAGCGTGGGGTCAAGATTTTTTTTTCTTTGAGCCCAGTGTTTTGAAGACATTTACCTCAGAAGACGTGTTGATTCGTTGCGACTCTTGTTAAGGAGAAATATGCCGCGAATCTCTCCCGCGGAGTGAGGAAGAGGTAGACAGTTGAAGTGTCCAATGGAGTTATGAGATTTGTGCTCAAGCTATTTTCAAGACTTTAGATTTGTTAATAACTTGTAAAAATAACAGACCCACGTGGGGACTGACCAATAGCATCGATATGTGAAAAAATATGAAATTGACCAAATTTGGACATACGAGGTTTCCGCCCGACAGCGACGAAATAATACAATTTGGTTGGTCACCAATTTGGCCGTAGCTTTTGAAGAGCTAATGATAGCATGACATATCCAGGACAACAGTCCAGGTGTCCACAGACCTTACACAAATTTTTTGCTACCTATTTTTTTCTGAGACTCAGCTCTAGCAGTTCAGCCCCTAACCGCAGCTTGGCTTTGCTTTCTAGAACCAAATGGAGAATACCAAAATGGTAGAATCGAATGCCAGTATGATGTCATAAGGATGGAATCACAAACAGAATTTTAAGAAAGTTCAACTCCGACTCGTGCTTCCTGCACAATACTGCACTGTGCTTTTTCAGTTACACCCACAGTTTTGGGGGAATTTTACATTTGAAACCACAGAGGCCATGCCCTTTTCACTGAGACTGACACGAAAAGAAACAACTCCTTCAATGAGACTAAAATCTACAGAGGCCACACCTCTTTTACTAAGACTGACAGGCACACAGGCCACATTTCCTTTACTGAGACTGACAGGCACACAGGCCACATTTCCTTTACTGAGACTGACAGGCACAGAGGCTACACCTTCTTTACTGAGACTGACAGGCAGAGAGGCCACACCTCCTTTACTGAGACTGACAGGCACAGAGGCCACACCTTCTTTACTGAGACTGACAGGCAGAGAGGCCACACCTCCTTTACTAAGACTGACAGGCACAGAGGCTACACCTTCTTTACTGAGACTGACAGGCAGAGAGGCCACACCTCCTTTACTGAGACTGACAGGCACAGAGGCCACACCTTCTTTACTGAGACTGACAGGCAGAGAGGCCACACCTCCTTTACTGAGACTGACAGGCACAGAGGCTACACCTTCTTTATTGAGACTGACAGGCACACAGGCCACACCTCCTTTACTGAGACTGACAGGCACAGAGGCCACACCTCTTTACTGAGACTGACAGGCACAGAGGCCACACCTCTTTACTGAGACTGACAGTCACAGAGGCCACACCTTCTTTACTGAGACTGACAGGCACAGAGGCCACACCTCCTTTGCTGAGACTGACAGGCACAGAGGCCACACCTCCTTTACTGATACTGACAGGCACAGAGGCCACACCTCCTTTGCTGAGACTGACAGGCACAGAGGCCACACCTCCTTTACTGATACTGACAGGCACAGAGGCCACACCTCCTTTACTGAGACTGACAGGCACAGAGGCCACACCTCTTTACTGAGACTGACAGTCACAGAGGCCACACCTTCTTTACTGAGACTGACAGGCACAGAGGCCACACCTCTTTACTGAGACTGACAGTCACAGAGGCCACACCTTCTTTACTGAGACTGACAGGCACAGAGGCCACACCTCCTTTGCTGAGACTGACAGGCACAGAGGCCAAAGCTCCCTCACAGACGGCATGCCACTTTTGCTAGCAATATTAGTTCTAAAGGACACGGCTCCTTCTCTGTGTGTGACATTCACAGAGGCCACGTGGGCTTCACTAGGACACACACAGCGCCATGTCTGTGGGCTGATGCACATTATTGTGCTTGCTTAATATCTGTATTTAGCAAAGGTGTGTTATATCCTGATGACCAGTATCATGATGCTGATGATAATGATGATTGTGTGTGTGTGTTTAGGTGAACGCCCTTACCAGTGCCCGTACTGTGACAAGGCCTTCAGCAAGAATGACGGGTTGAAGATGCACATACGCACACACACTCGGGTAAGACCAAACGCCTCCTCATTTTTACACACCTAGTCCTATTTTCTTTTTTCTCTCACAACACACTGGTGCTGTCAGATATCTTTAATCATATATGCATAGATTTTTTTATTATTTAAGACTCCAAAACCACCATTTTACATGCAATAAAGGTGCAACAGTATCTGTAACGTTTGAGAGTTTAGAGTTTATCAGTGAGGGAGAGAGAGTGAAAGAGATTTCTGTATCATAATGTGCGTATAAGAATTTGTAGCTACTCAAGTGTGTGTTGGACTGGTTCTTAAAGCACAGCATGCTGCAGCAGTGTTATAAATCTGCTTCTCTGGCAGATGTTTTTGAGCTCCTCAGCATCTGGCTGGTAGGGAAATGCCTCTTTACCACAGAATGAGGCGCCTCAGAGTGGCTCTCCCCAAATACAAGCGGATTCACTTATTCCACCAGCTGTGATTTATACATAGAAAAGCCACCGTTTTCTGTACATGTGTGTCGGTGTGTGTGCGTATGTGTGAATGTCAGTGTGATATTCTGTGTGCGTGCCTGAATCTGTCTTTATGTTTGAAGCTTGTCCAGTTGTTTGAAAGAGCTTTTCTGTATTCTCTCAGACCGTTACGCTTCGGTAAACGGATATGTACCAGAGCTTCGACTAAGCAAACATATTCACACTCTTGTATGTAGAGAGGATGTTATGTTCAGTTCTGACATGCTGACTGTGTATTTGTTGAGGGAAGGTGAGGACATGCAGGTTGCTTGGAATGAAGAAAGATGCGTTTGGATCCGAAAGGACAGAAGCCATGGTACACCCATATTACACAAGTTGTACTCTACTTGATATGTGGTCAGGTGTATCAGCAGGGGATGGGATCGACATGGAATAACCCCCGAGTCTTTTTTACTTCACTGACATAGCCAGGTTATTCGGTGCACACATACAGAAACATGGCCCACCTCCACTTGGATTCTACAAGGTTGTACCATTTGCAGACATGATTGAATTGCACAATTTCTGGCTACACAGGCCTTTCCACTTCATCCCAAGGATAATTGATATAGTTAGCATCTCTGACTGCGCAAGCCACAGAGGCAGTGAAGACTCCCTGTCACTTTCCTGAAACCCTTCACCAAGTTCACCAAGTTCTCCCTCATATCCCAGTTGCTGTATTTCTCTCCACTGGCTTCCAAAAATTGATGCTTGCTTACAAAGAAGAAATAGACCCCCACCTATTTGAAGGCACTTACCAAACTGTGCTGTGCACCACATTCTAACATCACATGTTCAAAATAGGGGGGCACGGTGGCTTAGTTAACACGTTCGCCTCACACCTCCAGGGTCGGGGTTCGATTCCCGCCTCCGCCTTGTGTGTGTGGAGTTTGCATGTTCTCCCCGTGCCTCGGGGGTTTCCTCCGGGTACTCCGGTTTCCTCCCCCGGTCCAAAGACATGCATGGTAGGTTGATTGGCATCTCTGGAAAATTGTTCCTAGTGTGTGATTGCGTGAGTGAATGAGAGTGTGTGTGTGTGTGTGCCCTGTGATGGGTTGGCACTTCGTCCAGGGTGTATCCTGCCTTGATGCCCAATGACGCCTGAGATAGGCACAGGCTCCCCGTGACCCCGAGGTAGTTCGGATAAGCGGTAGAAGAGGAATGAATGAATGAATGAATGTTCAAAATAACCAGAAAGCATTCTGCACACCATCCTTCCACTAACACCAGACTGTACCTTCTGTAATTTCTCCAAATTTTGATCACCGATTAATTACCACAAGGCAGTGTAACAGACTCTGAGGCACTATCTACCCTTTTTCGGTATATTCAAGGTCTCAGACTCTTGCAATTGGCTAACGTCTCTGTGATTAAACAGGGGAGAGTTAGAGTATTTGTTCCCACATAGAGGGCACGGTCAATTTTGCTCCTTTGGCCCCAAGCCACCGGTGACACGTAATGACAGTATAACAAACTCACAATCTTCCAGCAATTGAGTGAATTATTTTTGTGTTGCACCACTCGGCAGCCTCCCAGCCTGTACTTTTTACCCCGAACAGAGCGGCTCCATTTTTTGATGGCTCCATGATTTATGATGCTCGCACCATATTCTGATCCCTTCATTAGCACCATGCCAAACGAGTCTGGATATCTGGACAAACTCCAGCTTTGATGGTTTCATGGCCACTGGAGATTCTTTCTTGGCTTTCCCAGACATCAGCAGTCAACATGCAGTTTGGTTATAGATAGAAATGGGCAATGTAATGTTTTACAGTTCTTCAAGGGTTCTTGAAGATTCGAGTTCTACTCAAAACTCTCACTGACAGGGAAACACTCTGTTGTAGGGTCCTGCTCAAGCTGAAGAACCCATAAAGTTTTTACACATCTATGACACTGTGCAAAGAAGGACAAGAAACTAGTGAGACAAACTAGGTACGGTTGTCAGCACAAAAGAGACAGGTGCTAGCAATTAGCGCTAGCAGTAATGTATCATGTATTACTGTATGTTCCACTCTTACTGGGGACACATTTTCACTTTCTATAACAAACTACAACGTTTCTATGACTTAACCTAAACGTCAGCTTCAATAATGATCCAAAAGCTTGCTAACCAAAAAGCGCAACACTAAACCTTTTTTTATTTTTATTCCTTTGGAAAACATCATTTTCACAGACTTGGAAACTTGGACTTGTTTACTCTGCTTCAAACACACCCAACACTGTGACTCAGAGCTCACAACAGTGTATAATACTGACACATAATAACTGATGCTTAACACACACAACCACAAACACACAACACACTACACACACATTGTCCTGACATTAGAAATGATTGTACAGTTTGCTTGTCCTCAGGAGCAGTTATTACTTCCTCTAGATTTGCCATATAGTCACCCCTGAAGATTCAGGACATCGGGGAGGACTTCAGGTTTGGGCTAATGAGGGCAAATTATGGTTTTAGATCTGATTCTAACCAAATGTCCACATCTCTGATGCCGACAGCAGTGAAAAACTTGTGAAAAGTTCTAAACAATTCTTATCAACCTTCATGATCCAAGTGCAGCTGGTTTTGTAGTTTTTGTCCCCGCAATATCCTGACTCCCCTGTTGTCCAGAGTCCCCATGAACCCTGCTGGCAAGTCGGAGACCCTGATACACGGCAGACACAAAGCGCACACTGCTGATGATGTCATGATAAGAGGAGCACTTTGATGAAGTCATACGGAAGAGAGAGAAAAGAACGTTGTACGACAACGTTGTGTCGTTTATCTTATTGTGCTAATGATAAGTTCAAGCTCCTGTCACTATAGTGTGTGTGTGTTTGTGTGTGTGTGTGTGTGTGTGTGTGTGTGTGTGTGTGTGTGTGTGTGTTAAACAGTTCCTGCTCGGCTCTGGTTCTAAACTTAAGAGCAGAAAGGTTTTCTTTTTTGGCTGCCTGCTGAAAATCTGAACTCGCAGGACATATGGACACACACACAGACAGACAGACAGACAGACACACACACACACACACACACACACACACACACACACACACACACACACACACACACACACACACACACACACACACACACACACACACACAGTATACACAGCACAATCCTGTTTCTTAGTCGTGACCTTTGATCAACTCCAACTCATCTGATGCTTCTTAAATACTTCCACACTTACAAAAATAGTTTTTGGTTCTCTCTCTCTCTCTCTCTCTCTCTCTCTCTCTCTCTCTCTCTCTCTCTCTCTCTCTCAATTTTTTTTATATTTTTTTAACCCCATACATTTACACGGTTACACACACACATACACACACAGATACACACACGGTTACACACACACATACACACAGATACACACACGGATACACACTCTTGATCTTGCATATCCTGTGTGTATCATGCGTCGTCCCTCCTTGCCCTGCCTGTAAGATATCTCCTTTTCCCAGGATTCGCACTTCCTGTGTCCACCCATTCCCGTGACAG